>NW_028233496.1:0-115460 GCF_054856555.1 Leptonotus elevatus | reverse complement strand
AAAATGAAGATGATTCAAGCATTAATTTCATTGTGCTTTTGCTCATTTTGAGGATTTTGACATTTTCACCTGAAGTGTACAATCAGGCTGAAAATGCATTTAAAGCCATAAAAAGTTCATTTTGGCTCTCACACCTTAACTAAATGTTGTAGACTCAAACTTTTTGCTGTCATTAGTGTATTTTAGCAAAATGAAGATGATTCAAGCATTAATTTCATTGTGCTTTTGCTCATTTTGAAGATTTTGACATTTTCACC
The DNA here is from genome assembly GCF_054856555.1 of Leptonotus elevatus. Taxonomy (NCBI): domain Eukaryota; kingdom Metazoa; phylum Chordata; class Actinopteri; order Syngnathiformes; family Syngnathidae; genus Leptonotus; species Leptonotus elevatus. Next base: position 115,203 of record NW_028233496.1, on the reverse strand, counting down.
TGAAGTGTACAATCAGGCTGAAAATGCATTTAAAGCCATAAAAAGTTCATTTTGGCTCTCACACCTTAACTAAATGTTGTAGACTCAAACTTGTTGCTGTCATTAGTGTATTTTAGCAAAATGAAGATGATTCAAGCATTAATTTCATTGTGCTTTTGCTCATTTTGAAGATTTTGACATTTTCACCTGAAGTGTACAATCAGGCTGAAAATGCATTTAAAGCCATAAAAAGTTCATTTTGGCTCTCACACCTTAACTAAATGTTGTAGACTCAAACTTTTTGCTGTCATTAGTGTATGTTAGCAAAATGAAGATGATTCAAGCATTAATTTCATTGTGCTTTTGCTCATTTTGAAGATTTTGACATTTTCACCTGAAGTGTACAATCAGGCTGAAAATGCATTTAAAGCCATAAAAAGTTCATTTTGGCTCTCACACCTTAACTAAATGTTGTAGACTCAAACTTTTTGTTGTCATTAGTGTATTTTAGCAAAATGAAGATGATTCAAGCATTAATTTCATTGTGCTTTTGCTCATTTTGAGGATTTTGACATTTTCACCTGAAGTGTACAATCAGGCTGAAAATGCATTTAAAGCCATAAAAAGTTCATTTTGGCTCTCACACCTTAACTAAATGTTGTAGACTCAAACTTTTTGCTGTCATTAGTGTATTTTAGCAAAATGAAGATGATTCAAGCATTAATTTCATTGTGCTTTTGCTCATTTTGAAGATTTTGACATTTTCACCTGAAGTGTACAATTAGGGGCTGAAAACGCGTTTAAAGCAATAAAAAGTTCATTTTGGCTCTCACACCTTAACTAAATGTTGTAGACTCAAACTTTTTGCTGTCATTAGTATATTTTAGCAAAATGAAGATGATTCAAGCATTAATTTTATTGTGATTTTGCTCATTTTGAAGATTTTGACATTTTCACCTGAAGTGTACAATCGGGCTGAAAATGCATTTAAAGCCATAAAAAGTTCATTTTGGCTCTCACACCTTAACTAAATGTTGTAGACTCAAACTTTTTGCTGTCATTAGTGTATGTTAGCAAAATGAAGATGATTCAAGCATTAATTTCATTGTGCTTTTGCTCATTTTGAAGATTTTGACATTTTCACCTGAAGTGTACAATCAGGCTGAAAATGCATTTTAAAGCCATAAAAAGTTCATTTTGGCTCTCACACCTTAACTAAATGTTGTAGACTCAAACTTTTTGCTGTCATTAGTGTATTTTAGCAAAATGAAGACGATTCAAGCATTAATTTCATTGTGCTTTTGCTCATTTTGAAGATTTTGACATTTTCACCTGAAGTGTACAATCAGGCTGAAAATGCATTTAAAGCCATAAAAAGTTCATTTTGGCTCTCACACCTTAACTAAATGTTGTAGACTCAAACTTTTTGCTGTCATTAGTGTATTTTAGCAAAATGAAGATGATTCAAGCATTAATTTCATTGTGCTTTTGCTCATTTTGAAGATTTTGACATTTTCACCTGAAGTGTACAATTAGGGGCTGAAAACGCGTTTAAAGCATTAAAAAGTTCATTTTGGCTCTCACACCTTAACTAAATGTTGTAGACTCAAACTTTTTGCTGTCATTAGTATATTTTAGCAAAATGAAGATGATTCAAGCATTAATTTTATTGTGCTTTTGCTCATTTTGAAGATTTTGACATTTTCACCTGAAGTGTACAATCGGGCTGAAAATGCATTTAAAGCCATAAAAAGTTAATTTTGGCTCTCACACCTTAACTAAATGTTGTAGACTCAAACTTTTTGCTGTCATTAGTGTATTTTAGCAAAATGAAGAGGATTCAAGCATTAATTTCATTGTGCTTTTGCTCATTTTGAAGATTTTGACATTTTCACCTGAAGTGTACAATCAGGCTGAAAATGCATTTAAAGCCATAAAAAGTTCATTTTGGCTCTCACACCTTAACTAAATGTTGTAGACTCAAACTTTTTGCTGTCATTAGTGTATGTTAGCAAAATGAAGATGATTCAAGCATTAATTTCATTGTGCTTTTGCTCATTTTGAAGATTTTGACATTTTCACCTGAAGTGTACAATCAGGCTGAAAATGCATTTAAAGCCATAAAAAGTTCATTTTGGCTCTCACACCTTAACTAAATGTTGTAGACTCAAACTTTTTGCTGTCATTAGTGTATTTTAGCAAAATGAAGATGATTCAAGCATTAATTTCATTGTGCTTTTGCTCATTTGAAGATTTTGACATTTTCACCTGAAGTGTACAATCGGGCTGAAAATGCATTTAAAGCCATAAAAAGTTCATTTTGGCTCTCACACCTTAACTAAATGTTGTAGACTCAAACTTTTTGCTGTCATTAGTGTATTTTAGCAAAATGAAGATGATTCAAGCATTAATTTCATTGTGCTTTTGCTCATTTTGAAGATTTTGACATTTTCACCTGAAGTGTACAATCGGGCTGAAAATGCATTTAAAGCCATAAAAAGTTCATTTTGGCTCTCACACCTTAACTAAATGTTGTAGACTCAAACGTTTTGCTGTCATTAGTGTATGTTAGCAAAATGAGATGATTCAAGCATTAATTTCATTGTGCTTTTGCTCATTTTGAAGATTTTGACATTTTCACCTGAAGTGTACAATCAGGCTGAAAATGCATTTAAAGCCATAAAAAGTTCATTTTGGCTCTCACACCTTAACTAAATGTTGTAGACTCAAACTTTTTGCTGTCATTAGTGTATTTTAGCAAAATGAAGATGATTCAAGCATTAATTTCATTGTGCTTTTGCTCATTTTGAAGATTTTGACATTTTCACCTGAAGTGTACAATCAGGCTGAAAATGCATTTAAAGCCATAAAAAGTTCATTTTGGCTCTCACACCTTAACTAAATGTTGTAGACTCAAACTTTTTGATGTCATTAGTGTATTTTAGCAAAATGAAGATGATTCAAGCATTAATTTCATTGTGCTTTTGCTCATTTTGAAGATTTTGACATTTTTCACCTGAAGTGTACAATTAGGGGCTGAAAACGCGTTTAAAGCAATAAAAAGTTCATTTTGGCTCTCACACCTTAACTAAATGTTGTAGACTCAAACTTTTTGCTGTCATTAGTATATTTTAGCAAATGAAGATGATTGAAGCATTAATTTTATTGTGCTTTTGCTCATTTTGAAGATTTTGACATTTTCACCTGAAGTGTACAATCGGGCTGAAAATGCATTTAAAGCCATAAAAAGTTCATTTTGGCTCTCACACCTTAACTAAATGTTGTAGACTCAAACTTTTTGCTGTCATTAGTGTATTTTAGCAAAATGAAGACGATTCAAGCATTAATTTCATTGTGCTTTTGCTCATTTTGAAGATTTTGACATTTTCACCTGAAGTGTACAATCAGGCTGAAAATGCATTTAAAGCCATAAAAAGTTCATTTTGGCTCTCACACCTTAACTAAATGTTGTAGACTCAAACTTTTTGCTGTCATTAGTGTATTTTAGCAAAATGAAGATGATTCAAGCATTAATTTCATTGTGCTTTTGCTCATTTTGAAGATTTTGACATTTTCACCTGAAGTGTACAATTAGGGGCTGAAAACGCGTTTAAAGCAATAAAAAGTTCATTTTGGCTCTCACACCTTAACTAAATGTTGTAGACTCAAACTTTTTGCTGTCATTAGTATATTTTAGCAAAATGAAGATGATTCAAGCATTAATTTTATTGTGCTTTTGCTCATTTTGAAGATTTTGACATTTTCACCTGAAGTGTACAATCGGGCTGAAAATGCATTTAAAGCCATAAAAAGTTAATTTTGGCTCTCACACCTTAACTAAATGTTGTAGACTCAAACTTTTTGCTGTCATTAGTGTATTTTAGCAAAATGAAGAGGATTCAAGCATTAATTTCATTGTGCTTTTGCTCATTTTGAAGATTTTGACATTTTCACCTGAAGTGTACAATCAGGCTGAAAATGCATTTAAAGCCATAAAAAGTTCATTTTGGCTCTCACACCTTAACTAAATGTTGTAGACTCAAACTTTTTGCTGTCATTAGTGTATGTTAGCAAAATGAAGATGATTCAAGCATTAATTTCATTGTGCTTTTGCTCATTTTGAAGATTTTGACATTTTCACCTGAAGTGTACAATCAGGCTGAAAATGCATTTAAAGCCATAAAAAGTTCATTTTGGCTCTCACACCTTAACTAAATGTTGTAGACTCAAACTTTTTGCTGTCATTAGTGTATTTTAGCAAAATGAAGATGATTCAAGCATTAATTTCATTGTGCTTTTGCTCATTTTGAAGATTTTGACATTTTCACCTGAAGTGTACAATCGGGCTGAAAATGCATTTAAAGCCATAAAAAGTTAATTTTGGCTCTCACACCTTAACTAAATGTTGTAGACTCAAACTTTTTGCTGTCATTAGTGTATTTTAGCAAAATGAAGAGGATTCAAGCATTAATTTCATTGTGCTTTTGCTCATTTTGAAGATTTTGACATTTTCACCTGAAGTGTACAATCAGGCTGAAAATGCATTTAAAGCCATAAAAAGTTCATTTTGGCTCTCACACCTTAACTAAATGTTGTAGACTCAAACTTTTTGCTGTCATTAGTGTATGTTAGCAAAATGAAGATGATTCAAGCATTAATTTCATTGTGCTTTTGCTCATTTTGAAGATTTTGACATTTTCACCTGAAGTGTACAATCAGGCTGAAAATGCATTTAAAGCCATAAAAAGTTCATTTTGGCTCTCACACCTTAACTAAATGTTGTAGACTCAAACTTTTTGCTGTCATTAGTGTATTTTAGCAAAATGAAGATGATTCAAGCATTAATTTCATTGTGCTTTTGCTCATTTTGAAGATTTTGACATTTTCACCTGAAGTGTACAATCGGGCTGAAAATGCATTTAAAGCCATAAAAAGTTCATTTTGGCTCTCACACCTTAACTAAATGTTGTAGACTCAAACTTTTTGCTGTCATTAGTGTATTTTAGCAAAATGAAGATGATTCAAGCATTAATTTCATTGTGCTTTTGCTCATTTTGAAGATTTTGACATTTTCACCTGAAGTGTACAATCGGGCTGAAAATGCATTTAAAGCCATAAAAAGTTCATTTTGGCTCTCACACCTTAACTAAATGTTGTAGACTCAAACGTTTTGCTGTCATTAGTGTATGTTAGCAAAATGAAGATGATTCAAGCATTAATTTCATTGTGCTTTTGCTCATTTTGAAGATTTTGACATTTTCACCTGAAGTGTACAATCAGGCTGAAAATGCATTTAAAGCCATAAAAAGTTCATTTTGGCTCTCACACCTTAACTAAATGTTGTAGACTCAAACTTTTTGCTGTCATTAGTGTATTTTAGCAAAATGAAGATGATTCAAGCATTAATTTCATTGTGCTTTTGCTCATTTTGAAGATTTTGACATTTTCACCTGAAGTGTACAATCAGGCTGAAAATGCATTTAAAGCCATAAAAAGTTCATTTTGGCTCTCACACCTTAACTAAATGTTGTAGACTCAAACTTTTTGATGTCATTAGTGTATTTTAGCAAAATGAAGATGATTCAAGCATTAATTTCATTGTGCTTTTGCTCATTTTGAAGATTTTGACATTTTCACCTGAAGTGTACAATTAGGGGCTGAAAACGCGTTTAAAGCAATAAAAAGTTCATTTTGGCTCTCACACCTTAACTAAATGTTGTAGACTCAAACTTTTTGCTGTCATTAGTATATTTTAGCAAAATGAAGATGATTCAAGCATTAATTTTATTGTGCTTTTGCTCATTTTGAAGATTTTGACATTTTCACCTGAAGTGTACAATCGGGCTGAAAATGCATTTAAAGCCATAAAAAGTTAATTTTGGCTCTCACACCTTAACTAAATGTTGTAGACTCAAACTTTTTGCTGTCATTAGTGTATTTTAGCAAAATGAAGAGGATTCAAGCATTAATTTCATTGTGCTTTTGCTCATTTTGAAGATTTTGACATTTTCACCTGAAGTGTACAATCAGGCTGAAAATGCATTTAAAGCCATAAAAAGTTCATTTTGGCTCTCACACCTTAACTAAATGTTGTAGACTCAAACTTTTTGCTGTCATTAGTGTATGTTAGCAAAATGAAGATGATTCAAGCATTAATTTCATTGTGCTTTTGCTCATTTTGAAGATTTTGACATTTTCACCTGAAGTGTACAATCAGGCTGAAAATGCATTTAAAGCCATAAAAAGTTCATTTTGGCTCTCACACCTTAACTAAATGTTGTAGACTCAAACTTTTTGCTGTCATTAGTGTATTTTAGCAAAATGAAGATGATTCAAGCATTAATTTCATTGTGCTTTTGCTCATTTTGAAGATTTTGACATTTTCACCTGAAGTGTACAATCGGGCTGAAAATGCATTTAAAGCCATAAAAAGTTCATTTTGGCTCTCACACCTTAACTAAATGTTGTAGACTCAAACTTTTTGCTGTCATTAGTGTATTTTAGCAAAATGAAGATGATTCAAGCATTAATTTCATTGTGCTTTTGCTCATTTTGAAGATTTTGACATTTTCACCTGAAGTGTACAATCGGGCTGAAAATGCATTTAAAGCCATAAAAAGTTCATTTTGGCTCTCACACCTTAACTAAATGTTGTAGACTCAAACGTTTTGCTGTCATTAGTGTATGTTAGCAAAATGAGATGATTCAAGCATTAATTTCATTGTGCTTTTGCTCATTTTGAAGATTTTGACATTTTCACCTGAAGTGTACAATCAGGCTGAAAATGCATTTAAAGCCATAAAAAGTTCATTTTGGCTCTCACACCTTAACTAAATGTTGTAGACTCAAACTTTTTGCTGTCATTAGTGTATTTTAGCAAAATGAAGATGATTCAAGCATTAATTTCATTGTGCTTTTGCTCATTTTGAAGATTTTGACATTTTCACCTGAAGTGTACAATCAGGCTGAAAATGCATTTAAAGCCATAAAAAGTTCATTTTGGCTCTCACACCTTAACTAAATGTTGTAGACTCAAACTTTTTGATGTCATTAGTGTATTTTAGCAAAATGAAGATGATTCAAGCATTAATTTCATTGTGCTTTTGCTCATTTTGAAGATTTTGACATTTTCACCTGAAGTGTACAATTAGGGGCTGAAAACGCGTTTAAAGCAATAAAAAGTTCATTTTGGCTCTCACACCTTAACTAAATGTTGTAGACTCAAACTTTTTGCTGTCATTAGTATATTTTAGCAAAATGAAGATGATTGAAGCATTAATTTTATTGTGCTTTTGCTCATTTTGAAGATTTTGACATTTTCACCTGAAGTGTACAATCGGGCTGAAAATGCATTTAAAGCCATAAAAAGTTCATTTTGGCTCTCACACCTTAACTAAATGTTGTAGACTCAAACTTTTTGCTGTCATTAGTGTATTTTAGCAAAATGAAGACGATTCAAGCATTAATTTCATTGTGCTTTTGCTCATTTTGAAGATTTTGACATTTTCACCTGAAGTGTACAATCAGGCTGAAAATGCATTTAAAGCCATAAAAAGTTCATTTTGGCTCTCACACCTTAACTAAATGTTGTAGACTCAAACTTTTTGCTGTCATTAGTGTATTTTAGCAAAATGAAGATGATTCAAGCATTAATTTCATTGTGCTTTTGCTCATTTTGAAGATTTTGACATTTTCACCTGAAGTGTACAATTAGGGGCTGAAAACGCGTTTAAAGCAATAAAAAGTTCATTTTGGCTCTCACACCTTAACTAAATGTTGTAGACTCAAACTTTTTGCTGTCATTAGTATATTTTAGCAAAATGAAGATGATTCAAGCATTAATTTTATTGTGCTTTTGCTCATTTTGAAGATTTTGACATTTTCACCTGAAGTGTACAATCGGGCTGAAAATGCATTTAAAGCCATAAAAAGTTAATTTTGGCTCTCACACCTTAACTAAATGTTGTAGACTCAAACTTTTTGCTGTCATTAGTGTATTTTAGCAAAATGAAGAGGATTCAAGCATTAATTTCATTGTGCTTTTGCTCATTTTGAAGATTTTGACATTTTCACCTGAAGTGTACAATCAGGCTGAAAATGCATTTAAAGCCATAAAAAGTTCATTTTGGCTCTCACACCTTAACTAAATGTTGTAGACTCAAACTTTTTGCTGTCATTAGTGTATGTTAGCAAAATGAAGATGATTCAAGCATTAATTTCATTGTGCTTTTGCTCATTTTGAAGATTTTGACATTTTCACCTGAAGTGTACAATCAGGCTGAAAATGCATTTAAAGCCATAAAAAGTTCATTTTGGCTCTCACACCTTAACTAAATGTTGTAGACTCAAACTTTTTGCTGTCATTAGTGTATTTTAGCAAAATGAAGATGATTCAAGCATTAATTTCATTGTGCTTTTGCTCATTTTGAAGATTTTGACATTTTCACCTGAAGTGTACAATCGGGCTGAAAATGCATTTAAAGCCATAAAAAGTTAATTTTGGCTCTCACACCTTAACTAAATGTTGTAGACTCAAACTTTTTGCTGTCATTAGTGTATTTTAGCAAAATGAAGAGGATTCAAGCATTAATTTCATTGTGCTTTTGCTCATTTTGAAGATTTTGACATTTTCACCTGAAGTGTACAATCAGGCTGAAAATGCATTTAAAGCCATAAAAAGTTCATTTTGGCTCTCACACCTTAACTAAATGTTGTAGACTCAAACTTTTTGCTGTCATTAGTGTATGTTAGCAAAATGAAGATGATTCAAGCATTAATTTCATTGTGCTTTTGCTCATTTTGAAGATTTTGACATTTTCACCTGAAGTGTACAATCAGGCTGAAAATGCATTTAAAGCCATAAAAAGTTCATTTTGGCTCTCACACCTTAACTAAATGTTGTAGACTCAAACTTTTTGCTGTCATTAGTGTATTTTAGCAAAATGAAGATGATTCAAGCATTAATTTCATTGTGCTTTTGCTCATTTTGAAGATTTTGACATTTTCACCTGAAGTGTACAATCGGGCTGAAAATGCATTTAAAGCCATAAAAAGTTCATTTTGGCTCTCACACCTTAACTAAATGTTGTAGACTCAAACTTTTTGCTGTCATTAGTGTATTTTAGCAAAATGAAGATGATTCAAGCATTAATTTCATTGTGCTTTTGCTCATTTTGAAGATTTTGACATTTTCACCTGAAGTGTACAATCGGGCTGAAAATGCATTTAAAGCCATAAAAAGTTCATTTTGGCTCTCACACCTTAACTAAATGTTGTAGACTCAAACGTTTTGCTGTCATTAGTGTATGTTAGCAAAATGAAGATGATTCAAGCATTAATTTCATTGTGCTTTTGCTCATTTTGAAGATTTTGACATTTTCACCTGAAGTGTACAATCAGGCTGAAAATGCATTTAAAGCCATAAAAAGTTCATTTTGGCTCTCACACCTTAACTAAATGTTGTAGACTCAAACTTTTTGCTGTCATTAGTGTATTTTAGCAAAATGAAGATGATTCAAGCATTAATTTCATTGTGCTTTTGCTCATTTTGAAGATTTTGACATTTTCACCTGAAGTGTACAATCAGGCTGAAAATGCATTTAAAGCCATAAAAAGTTCATTTTGGCTCTCACACCTTAACTAAATGTTGTAGACTCAAACTTTTTGATGTCATTAGTGTATTTTAGCAAAATGAAGATGATTCAAGCATTAATTTCATTGTGCTTTTGCTCATTTTGAAGATTTTGACATTTTCACCTGAAGTGTACAATTAGGGGCTGAAAACGCGTTTAAAGCAATAAAAAGTTCATTTTGGCTCTCACACCTTAACTAAATGTTGTAGACTCAAACTTTTTGCTGTCATTAGTATATTTTAGCAAAATGAAGATGATTCAAGCATTAATTTTATTGTGCTTTTGCTCATTTTGAAGATTTTGACATTTTCACCTGAAGTGTACAATCGGGCTGAAAATGCATTTAAAGCCATAAAAAGTTCATTTTGGCTCTCACACCTTAACTAAATGTTGTAGACTCAAACTTTTTGCTGTCATTAGTGTATGTTAGCAAAATGAAGATGATTCAAGCATTAATTTCATTGTGCTTTTGCTCATTTTGAAGATTTTGACATTTTCACCTGAAGTGTACAATCAGGCTGAAAATGCATTTAAAGCCATAAAAAGTTCATTTTGGCTCTCACACCTTAACTAAATGTTGTAGACTCAAACTTTTTGCTGTCATTAGTGTATGTTAGCAAAATGAAGATGATTCAAGCATTAATTTCATTGTGCTTTTGCTCATTTTGAAGATTTTGACATTTTCACCTGAAGTGTACAATCGGGCTGAAAATGCATTTAAAGCCATAAAAAGTTCATTTTGGCTCTCACACCTTAACTAAATGTTGTAGACGCAAACTTTTTGCTGTCATTAGTGTATTTTAGCAAAATGAAGATGATTCAAGCATTAATTTCATTGTGCTTTTGCTCATTTTGAAGATTTTGACATTTTCACCTGAAGTGTACAATTAGGGGCTGAAAACGCGTTTAAAGCAATAAAAAGTTCATTTTGGCTCTCACACCTTAACTAAATGTTGTAGACTCAAACTTTTTGCTGTCATTAGTATATTTTAGCAAAATGAAGATGATTCAAGCATTCATTTTATTGTGCTTTTGCTCATTTTGAAGATTTTGACATTTTCACCTGAAGTGTACAATCGGGCTGAAAATGCATTTAAAGCCATAAAAAGTTCATTTTGGCTCTCACACCTTAACTAAATGTTGTAGACTCAAACTTTTTGCTGTCATTATTCTATTTTAGCAAAATGAAGATGATTCAAGCATTAATTTCATTGTGCTTTTGCTCATTTTGAAGATTTTGACATTTTCACCTGAAGTGTACAATTAGGGCTGAAAACGCGTTTAAAGCAATAAAAAGTTCATTTTGGCTCTCACACCTTAACTAAATGTTGTAGACTCAAACTTTTTGCTGTCATTAGTATATTTTAGCAAAATGAAGATGATTCAAGCATTCATTTTATTGTGCTTTTGCTCATTTTGAAGATTTTGACATTTTCACCTGAAGTGTACAATCGGGCTGAAAATGCATTTAAAGCCATAAAAAGTTCATTTTGGCTCTCACACCTTAACTAAATGTTGTAGACTCAAACTTTTTGCTGTCATTAGTGTATGTTAGCAAAATGAAGATGATTCAAGCATTAATTTCATTGTGCTTTTGCTCATTTTGAAGATTTTGACATTTTCACCTGAAGTGTACAATCAGGCTGAAAATGCATTTAAAGCCATAAAAAGTTCATTTTGGCTGTCACACCTTAACTAAATGTTGTAGACGCAAACTTTTTGCTGTCATTAGTGTATTTTAGCAAAATGAAGATGATTCAAGCATTAATTTCATTGTGCTTTTGCTCATTTTGAAGATTTTGACATTTTCACCTGAAGTGTACAATTAGGGGCTGAAAACGCGTTTAAAGCAATAAAAAGTTCATTTTGGCTCTCACACCTTAACTAAATGTTGTAGACTCAAACTTTTTGCTGTCATTAGTATATTTTAGCAAAATGAAGATGATTCAAGCATTCATTTTATTGTGCTTTTGCTCATTTTGAAGATTTTGACATTTTCACCTGAAGTGTACAATCGGGCTGAAAATGCATTTAAAGCCATAAAAAGTTCATTTTGGCTCTCACACCTTAACTAAATGTTGTAGACTCAAACTTTTTGCTGTCATTAGTGTATGTTAGCAAAATGAAGATGATTCAAGCATTAATTTCATTGTGCTTTTGCTCATTTTGAAGATTTTGACATTTTCACCTGAAGTGTACAATTAGGGGCTGAAAACGCGTTTAAAGCAATAAAAAGTTCATTTTGGCTCTCACACCTTAACTAAATGTTGTAGACTCAAACTTTTTGCTGTCATTAGTGTATTTTAGCAAAATGAAGATGATTCAAGCATTAATTTCATTGTGCTTTTGCTCATTTTGAAGATTTTGACATTTTCACCTGAAGTGTACAATCGGGCTGAAAATGCATTTAAAGCCATAAAAAGTTCATTTTGGCTCTCACACCTTAACTAAATGTTGTAGACTCAAACGTTTTGCTGTCATTAGTGTATGTTAGCAAAATGAAGATGATTCAAGCATTAATTTCATTGTGCTTTTGCTCATTTTGAAGATTTTGACATTTTCACCTGAAGTGTACAATCAGGCTGAAAATGCATTTAAAGCCATAAAAAGTTCATTTTGGCTCTCACACCTTAACTAAATGTTGTAGACTCAAACTTTTTGCTGTCATTAGTGTATTTTAGCAAAATGAAGATGATTCAAGCATTAATTTCATTGTGCTTTTGCTCATTTTGAAGATTTTGACATTTTCACCTGAAGTGTACAATCAGGCTGAAAATGCATTTAAAGCCATAAAAAGTTCATTTTGGCTCTCACACCTTAACTAAATGTTGTAGACTCAAACTTTTTGATGTCATTAGTGTATTTTAGCAAAATGAAGATGATTCAAGCATTAATTTCATTGTGCTTTTGCTCATTTTGAAGATTTTGACATTTTCACCTGAAGTGTACAATTAGGGGCTGAAAACGCGTTTAAAGCAATAAAAAGTTCATTTTGGCTCTCACACCTTAACTAAATGTTGTAGACTCAAACTTTTTGCTGTCATTAGTATATTTTAGCAAAATGAAGATGATTCAAGCATTAATTTTATTGTGCTTTTGCTCATTTTGAAGATTTTGACATTTTCACCTGAAGTGTACAATCGGGCTGAAAATGCATTTAAAGCCATAAAAAGTTCATTTTGGCTCTCACACCTTAACTAAATGTTGTAGACTCAAACTTTTTGCTGTCATTAGTGTATGTTAGCAAAATGAAGATGATTCAAGCATTAATTTCATTGTGCTTTTGCTCATTTTGAAGATTTTGACATTTTCACCTGAAGTGTACAATCAGGCTGAAAATGCATTTAAAGCCATAAAAAGTTCATTTTGGCTCTCACACCTTAACTAAATGTTGTAGACTCAAACTTTTTGCTGTCATTAGTGTATGTTAGCAAAATGAAGATGATTCAAGCATTAATTTCATTGTGCTTTTGCTCATTTTGAAGATTTTGACATTTTCACCTGAAGTGTACAATCGGGCTGAAAATGCATTTAAAGCCATAAAAAGTTCATTTTGGCTCTCACACCTTAACTAAATGTTGTAGACGCAAACTTTTTGCTGTCATTAGTGTATTTTAGCAAAATGAAGATGATTCAAGCATTAATTTCATTGTGCTTTTGCTCATTTTGAAGATTTTGACATTTTCACCTGAAGTGTACAATTAGGGGCTGAAAACGCGTTTAAAGCAATAAAAAGTTCATTTTGGCTCTCACACCTTAACTAAATGTTGTAGACTCAAACTTTTTGCTGTCATTAGTATATTTTAGCAAAATGAAGATGATTCAAGCATTCATTTTATTGTGCTTTTGCTCATTTTGAAGATTTTGACATTTTCACCTGAAGTGTACAATCGGGCTGAAAATGCATTTAAAGCCATAAAAAGTTCAATTTGGCTCTCACACCTTAACTAAATGTTGTAGACTCAAACTTTTTGCTGTCATTAGTGTATGTTAGCAAAATGAAGATGATTCAAGCATTAATTTCATTGTGCTTTTGCTCATTTTGAAGATTTTGACATTTTCACCTGAAGTGTACAATCAGGCTGAAAATGCATTTAAAGCCATAAAAAGTTCATTTTGGCTGTCACACCTTAACTAAATGTTGTAGACGCAAACTTTTTGCTGTCATTAGTGTATTTTAGCAAAATGAAGATGATTCAAGCATTAATTTCATTGTGCTTTTGCTCATTTTGAAGATTTTGACATTTTCACCTGAAGTGTACAATTAGGGGCTGAAAACGCGTTTAAAGCAATAAAAAGTTCATTTTGGCTCTCACACCTTAACTAAATGTTGTAGACTCAAACTTTTTGCTGTCATTAGTATATTTTAGCAAAATGAAGATGATTCAAGCATTCATTTTATTGTGCTTTTGCTCATTTTGAAGATTTTGACATTTTCACCTGAAGTGTACAATCGGGCTGAAAATGCATTTAAAGCCATAAAAAGTTCATTTTGGCTCTCACACCTTAACTAAATGTTGTAGACTCAAACTTGTTGCTGTCATTAGTGTATGTTAGCAAAATGAAGATGATTCAAGCATTAATTTCATTGTGCTTTTGCTCATTTTGAAGATTTTGACATTTTCACCTGAAGTGTACAATCAGGCTGAAAATGCATTTAAAGCCATAAAAAGTTCATTTTGGCTGTCACACCTTAACTAAATGTTGTAGACGCAAACTTTTTGCTGTCATTAGTGTATTTTAGCAAAATGAAGATGATTCAAGCATTAATTTCATTGTGCTTTTGCTCATTTTGAAGATTTTGACATTTTCACCTGAAGTGTACAATTAGGGGCTGAAAACGCGTTTAAAGCAATAAAAAGTTCATTTTGGCTCTCACACCTTAACTAAATGTTGTAGACTCAAACTTTTTGCTGTCATTAGTATATTTTAGCAAAATGAAGATGATTCAAGCATTCATTTTATTGTGCTTTTGCTCATTTTGAAGATTTTGACATTTTCACCTGAAGTGTACAATCGGGCTGAAAATGCATTTAAAGCCATAAAAAGTTAATTTTGGCTCTCACACCTTAACTAAATGTTGTAGACTCAAACTTTTTGCTGTCATTAGTGTATGTTAGCAAAATGAAGATGATTCAAGCATTAATTTCATTGTGCTTTTGCTCATTTTGAAGATTTTGACATTTTCACCTGAAGTGTACAATTAGGGGCTGAAAACGCGTTTAAAGCAATAAAAAGTTCATTTTGGCTCTCACACCTTAACTAAATGTTGTAGACTCAAACTTTTTGCTGTCATTAGTGTATTTTAGCAAAATGAAGATGATTCAAGCATTAATTTCATTGTGCTTTTGCTCATTTTGAAGATTTTGACATTTTCACCTGAAGTGTACAATCGGGCTGAAAATGCATTTAAAGCCATAAAAAGTTCATTTTGGCTCTCACACCTTAACTAAATGTTGTAGACTCAAACGTTTTGCTGTCATTAGTGTATGTTAGCAAAATGAAGATGATTCAAGCATTAATTTCATTGTGCTTTTGCTCATTTTGAAGATTTTGACATTTTCACCTGAAGTGTACAATCAGGCTGAAAATGCATTTAAAGCCATAAAAAGTTCATTTTGGCTCTCACACCTTAACTAAATGTTGTAGACTCAAACTTTTTGCTGTCATTAGTGTATTTTAGCAAAATGAAGATGATTCAAGCATTAATTTCATTGTGCTTTTGCTCATTTTGAAGATTTTGACATTTTCACCTGAAGTGTACAATCGGGCTGAAAATGCATTTAAAGCCATAAAAAGTTCAATTTGGCTCTCACACCTTAACTAAATGTTGTAGACTCAAACTTTTTGCTGTCATTAGTGTATGTTAGCAAAATGAAGATGATTCAAGCATTAATTTCATTGTGCTTTTGCTCATTTTGAAGATTTTGACATTTTCACCTGAAGTGTACAATCAGGCTGAAAATGCATTTAAAGCCATAAAAAGTTCATTTTGGCTGTCACACCTTAACTAAATGTTGTAGACGCAAACTTTTTGCTGTCATTAGTGTATTTTAGCAAAATGAAGATGATTCAAGCATTAATTTCATTGTGCTTTTGCTCATTTTGAAGATTTTGACATTTTCACCTGAAGTGTACAATTAGGGGCTGAAAACGCGTTTAAAGCAATAAAAAGTTCATTTTGGCTCTCACACCTTAACTAAATGTTGTAGACTCAAACTTTTTGCTGTCATTAGTATATTTTAGCAAAATGAAGATGATTCAAGCATTCATTTTATTGTGCTTTTGCTCATTTTGAAGATTTTGACATTTTCACCTGAAGTGTACAATCGGGCTGAAAATGCATTTAAAGCCATAAAAAGTTCATTTTAGCTCTCACACCTTAACTAAATGTTGTAGACTCAAACTTTTTGCTGTCATTAGTGTATGTTAGCAAAATGAAGATGATTCAAGCATTAATTTCATTGTGCTTTTGCTCATTTTGAAGATTTTGACATTTTCACCTGAAGTGTACAATCAGGCTGAAAATGCATTTAAAGCCATAAAAAGTTCATTTTGGCTGTCACACCTTAACTAAATGTTGTAGACGCAAACTTTTTGCTGTCATTAGTGTATTTTAGCAAAATGAAGATGATTCAAGCATTAATTTCATTGTGCTTTTGCTCATTTTGAAGATTTTGACATTTTCACCTGAAGTGTACAATTAGGGGCTGAAAACGCGTTTAAAGCAATAAAAAGTTCATTTTGGCTCTCACACCTTAACTAAATGTTGTAGACTCAAACTTTTTGCTGTCATTAGTATATTTTAGCAAAATGAAGATGATTCAAGCATTCATTTTATTGTGCTTTTGCTCATTTTGAAGATTTTGACATTTTCACCTGAAGTGTACAATCGGGCTGAAAATGCATTTAAAGCCATAAAAAGTTCATTTTGGCTCTCACACCTTAACTAAATGTTGTAGACTCAAACTTTTTGCTGTCATTAGTGTATGTTAGCAAAATGAAGATGATTCAAGCATTAATTTCATTGTGCTTTTGCTCATTTTGAAGATTTTGACATTTTCACCTGAAGTGTACAATTAGGGGCTGAAAACGCGTTTAAAGCAATAAAAAGTTCATTTTGGCTCTCACACCTTAACTAAATGTTGTAGACTCAAACTTTTTGCTGTCATTAGTGTATTTTAGCAAAATGAAGATGATTCAAGCATTAATTTCATTGTGCTTTTGCTCATTTTGAAGATTTTGACATTTTCACCTGAAGTGTACAATCGGGCTGAAAATGCATTTAAAGCCATAAAAAGTTCATTTTGGCTCTCACACCTTAACTAAATGTTGTAGACTCAAACGTTTTGCTGTCATTAGTGTATGTTAGCAAAATGAAGATGATTCAAGCATTAATTTCATTGTGCTTTTGCTCATTTTGAAGATTTTGACATTTTCACCTGAAGTGTACAATCAGGCTGAAAATGCATTTAAAGCCATAAAAAGTTCATTTTGGCTCTCACACCTTAACTAAATGTTGTAGACTCAAACTTTTTGCTGTCATTAGTGTATTTTAGCAAAATGAAGATGATTCAAGCATTAATTTCATTGTGCTTTTGCTCATTTTGAAGATTTTGACATTTTCACCTGAAGTGTACAATCGGGCTGAAAATGCATTTAAAGCCATAAAAAGTTCATTTTGGCTCTCACACCTTAACTAAATGTTGTAGACTCAAACGTTTTGCTGTCATTAGTGTATGTTAGCAAAATGAAGATGATTCAAGCATTAATTTCATTGTGCTTTTGCTCATTTTGAAGATTTTGACATTTTCACCTGAAGTGTACAATTAGGGGCTGAAAATGCATTTAAAGCCATAAAAAGTTCATTTTGGCTCTCACACCTTAACTAAATGTTGTAGACTCAAACTTTTTGCTGTCATTAGTGTATGTTAGCAAAATGAAGATGATTCAAGCATTCATTTCATTGTGCTTTTGCTCATTTTGAAGATTTTGACATTTTCACCTGAAGTGTACAATCAGGCTGAAAATGCATTTAAAGCCATAAAAAGTTCATTTTGGCTCTCACACCTTAACTAAATGTTGTAGACTCAAACTTTTTGCTGTCATTAGTGTATTTTAGCAAAATGAAGATGATTCAAGCATTAATTTCATTGTGCTTTTGCTCATTTTGAAGATTTTGACATTTTCACCTGAAGTGTACAATCGGGCTGAAAATGCATTTAAAGCCATAAAAAGTTCATTTTGGCTCTCACACCTTAACTAAATGTTGTAGACTCAAACGTTTTGCTGTCATTAGTGTATTTTAGCAAAATGAAGATGATTCAAGCATTAATTTCATTGTGCTTTTGCTCATTTTGAAGATTTTGACATTTTCACCTGAAGTGTACAATCGGGCTGAAAATGCATTTAAAGCCATAAAAAGTTCATTTTGGCTCTCACACCTTAACTAAATGTTGTAGACTCAAACTTTTTGCTGTCATTAGTGTATTTTAGCAAAATGAAGATGATTCAAGCATTAATTTCATTGTGCTTTTGCTCATTTTGAAGATTTTGACATTTTCACCTGAAGTGTACAATCGGGCTGAAAATGCATTTAAAGCCATATAAAGTTCATTTTGGCTCTCACACCTTAACTAAATGTTGTAGACTCAAACTTTTTGCTGTCATTAGTGTATTTTAGCAAAATGAAGATGATTCAAGCATTAATTTCATTGTGCTTTTGCTCATTTTGAAGATTTTGACATTTTCACCTGAAGTGTACAATTAGGGGCTGAAAACGCGTTTAAAGCAATAAAAAGTTCATTTTGGCTCTCACACCTTAACTAAATGTTGTAGACTCAAACTTTTTGCTGTCATTAGTATATTTTAGCAAAATGAAGATGATTCAAGCATTAATTTTATTGTGCTTTTGCTCATTTTGAAGATTTTGACATTTTCACCTGAAGTGTACAATCGGGCTGAAAATGCATTTAAAGCCATAAAAAGTTCATTTTGGCTCTCACACCTTAACTAAATGTTGTAGACTCAAACTTTTTGCTGTCATTAGTGTATGTTAGCAAAATGAAGATGATTCAAGCATTAATTTCATTGTGCTTTTGCTCATTTTGAAGATTTTGACATTTTCACCTGAAGTGTACAATCAGGCTGAAAATGCATTTAAAGCCATAAAAAGTTCATTTTGGCTCTCACACCTTAACTAAATGTTGTAGATTCAAACTTTTTGCTGTCATTAGTGTATTTTAGCAAAATGAAGATGATTCAAGCATTAATTTCATTGTGCTTTTGCTCATTTTGAAGATTTTGACATTTTCACCTGAAGTGTACAATCAGGCTGAAAATGCATTTAAAGCCATAAAAAGATCATTTTGGCTCTCACACCTTAACTAAATGTTGTAGACTCAAACTTTTTGCTGTCATTAGTGTATTTTAGCAAAATGAAGATGATTCAAGCATTAATTTCATTGTGCTTTTGCTCATTTTGAAGATTTTGACATTTTCACCTGAAGTGTACAATCGGGCTGAAAATGCATTTAAAGCCATAAAAAGTTCATTTTGGCTCTCACACCTTAACTAAATGTTGTAGACTCAAACTTTTTGCTGTCATTAGTGTATTTTAGCAAAATGAAGATGATTCAAGCATTAATTTCATTGTGCTTTTGCTCATTTTGAAGATTTTGACATTTTCACCTGAAGTGTACAATCAGGCTGAAAATGCATTTAAAGCCATAAAAAGTTCATTTTGGCTCTCACACCTTAACTAAATGTTGTAGACTCAAACTTTTTGCTGTCATTAGTGTATTTTAGCAAAATGAAGATGATTCAAGCATTAATTTCATTGTGCTTTTGCTCATTTTGAAGATTTTGACATTTTCACCTGAAGTGTACAATCAGGCTGAAAATGCATTTAAAGCCATAAAAAGTTCATTTTGGCTCTCACACCTTAACTAAATGTTGTAGACTCAAACTTTTTGATGTCATTAGTGTATTTTAGCAAAATGAAGATGATTCAAGCATTAATTTCATTGTGCTTTTGCTCATTTTGAAGATTTTGACATTTTCACCTGAAGTGTACAATTAGGGGCTGAAAACGCGTTTAAAGCAATAAAAAGTTCATTTTGGCTCTCACACCTTAACTAAATGTTGTAGACTCAAACTTTTTGCTGTCATTAGTATATTTTAGCAAAATGAAGATGATTCAAGCATTAATTTTATTGTGCTTTTGCTCATTTTGAAGATTTTGACATTTTCACCTGAAGTGTACAATCGGGCTGAAAATGCATTTAAAGCCATAAAAAGTTCATTTTGGCTCTCACACCTTAACTAAATGTTGTAGACTCAAACTTTTTGCTGTCATTAGTGTATGTTAGCAAAATGAAGATGATTCAAGCATTAATTTCATTGTGCTTTTGCTCATTTTGAAGATTTTGACATTTTCACCTGAAGTGTACAATCAGGCTGAAAATGCATTTAAAGCCATAAAAAGTTCATTTTGGCTCTCACACCTTAACTAAATGTTGTAGACTCAAACTTTTTGCTGTCATTAGTGTATGTTAGCAAAATGAAGATGATTCAAGCATTAATTTCATTGTGCTTTTGCTCATTTTGAAGATTTTGACATTTTCACCTGAAGTGTACAATCGGGCTGAAAATGCATTTAAAGCCATAAAAAGTTCATTTTGGCTCTCACACCTTAACTAAATGTTGTAGACGCAAACTTTTTGCTGTCATTAGTGTATTTTAGCAAAATGAAGATGATTCAAGCATTAATTTCATTGTGCTTTTGCTCATTTTGAAGATTTTGACATTTTCACCTGAAGTGTACAATTAGGGGCTGAAAACGCGTTTAAAGCAATAAAAAGTTCATTTTGGCTCTCACACCTTAACTAAATGTTGTAGACTCAAACTTTTTGCTGTCATTAGTATATTTTAGCAAAATGAAGATGATTCAAGCATTCATTTTATTGTGCTTTTGCTCATTTTGAAGATTTTGACATTTTCACCTGAAGTGTACAATCGGGCTGAAAATGCATTTAAAGCCATAAAAAGTTCAATTTGGCTCTCACACCTTAACTAAATGTTGTAGACTCAAACTTTTTGCTGTCATTAGTGTATGTTAGCAAAATGAAGATGATTCAAGCATTAATTTCATTGTGCTTTTGCTCATTTTGAAGATTTTGACATTTTCACCTGAAGTGTACAATCAGGCTGAAAATGCATTTAAAGCCATAAAAAGTTCATTTTGGCTGTCACACCTTAACTAAATGTTGTAGACGCAAACTTTTTGCTGTCATTAGTGTATTTTAGCAAAATGAAGATGATTCAAGCATTAATTTCATTGTGCTTTTGCTCATTTTGAAGATTTTGACATTTTCACCTGAAGTGTACAATTAGGGGCTGAAAACGCGTTTAAAGCAATAAAAAGTTCATTTTGGCTCTCACACCTTAACTAAATGTTGTAGACTCAAACTTTTTGCTGTCATTAGTATATTTTAGCAAAATGAAGATGATTCAAGCATTCATTTTATTGTGCTTTTGCTCATTTTGAAGATTTTGACATTTTCACCTGAAGTGTACAATCGGGCTGAAAATGCATTTAAAGCCATAAAAAGTTCATTTTGGCTCTCACACCTTAACTAAATGTTGTAGACTCAAACTTTTTGCTGTCATTAGTGTATGTTAGCAAAATGAAGATGATTCAAGCATTAATTTCATTGTGCTTTTGCTCATTTTGAAGATTTTGACATTTTCACCTGAAGTGTACAATCAGGCTGAAAATGCATTTAAAGCCATAAAAAGTTCATTTTGGCTGTCACACCTTAACTAAATGTTGTAGACGCAAACTTTTTGCTGTCATTAGTGTATTTTAGCAAAATGAAGATGATTCAAGCATTAATTTCATTGTGCTTTTGCTCATTTTGAAGATTTTGACATTTTCACCTGAAGTGTACAATTAGGGGCTGAAAACGCGTTTAAAGCAATAAAAAGTTCATTTTGGCTCTCACACCTTAACTAAATGTTGTAGACTCAAACTTTTTGCTGTCATTAGTATATTTTAGCAAAATGAAGATGATTCAAGCATTCATTTTATTGTGCTTTTGCTCATTTTGAAGATTTTGACATTTTCACCTGAAGTGTACAATCGGGCTGAAAATGCATTTAAAGCCATAAAAAGTTCATTTTGGCTCTCACACCTTAACTAAATGTTGTAGACTCAAACTTTTTGCTGTCATTAGTGTATGTTAGCAAAATGAAGATGATTCAAGCATTAATTTCATTGTGCTTTTGCTCATTTTGAAGATTTTGACATTTTCACCTGAAGTGTACAATTAGGGGCTGAAAACGCGTTTAAAGCAATAAAAAGTTCATTTTGGCTCTCACACCTTAACTAAATGTTGTAGACTCAAACTTTTTGCTGTCATTAGTGTATTTTAGCAAAATGAAGATGATTCAAGCATTAATTTCATTGTGCTTTTGCTCATTTTGAAGATTTTGACATTTTCACCTGAAGTGTACAATCAGGCTGAAAATGCATTTAAAGCCATAAAAAGTTCATTTTGGCTGTCACACCTTAACTAAATGTTGTAGACGCAAACTTTTTGCTGTCATTAGTGTATTTTAGCAAAATGAAGATGATTCAAGCATTAATTTCATTGTGCTTTTGCTCATTTTGAAGATTTTGACATTTTCACCTGAAGTGTACAATTAGGGGCTGAAAACGCGTTTAAAGCAATAAAAAGTTCATTTTGGCTCTCACACCTTAACTAAATGTTGTAGACTCAAACTTTTTGCTGTCATTAGTATATTTTAGCAAAATGAAGATGATTCAAGCATTCATTTTATTGTGCTTTTGCTCATTTTGAAGATTTTGACATTTTCACCTGAAGTGTACAATCGGGCTGAAAATGCATTTAAAGCCATAAAAAGTTCATTTTGGCTCTCACACCTTAACTAAATGTTGTAGACTCAAACTTTTTGCTGTCATTAGTGTATGTTAGCAAAATGAAGATGATTCAAGCATTAATTTCATTGTGCTTTTGCTCATTTTGAAGATTTTGACATTTTCACCTGAAGTGTACAATTAGGGGCTGAAAACGCGTTTAAAGCAATAAAAAGTTCATTTTGGCTCTCACACCTTAACTAAATGTTGTAGACTCAAACTTTTTGCTGTCATTAGTGTATTTTAGCAAAATGAAGATGATTCAAGCATTAATTTCATTGTGCTTTTGCTCATTTTGAAGATTTTGACATTTTCACCTGAAGTGTACAATCGGGCTGAAAATGCATTTAAAGCCATAAAAAGTTCATTTTGGCTCTCACACCTTAACTAAATGTTGTAGACTCAAACGTTTTGCTGTCATTAGTGTATGTTAGCAAAATGAAGATGATTCAAGCATTAATTTCATTGTGCTTTTGCTCATTTTGAAGATTTTGACATTTTCACCTGAAGTGTACAATCAGGCTGAAAATGCATTTAAAGCCATAAAAAGTTCATTTTGGCTCTCACACCTTAACTAAATGTTGTAGACTCAAACTTTTTGCTGTCATTAGTGTATTTTAGCAAAATGAAGATGATTCAAGCATTAATTTCATTGTGCTTTTGCTCATTTTGAAGATTTTGACATTTTCACCTGAAGTGTACAATCAGGCTGAAAATGCATTTAAAGCCATAAAAAGTTCATTTTGGCTCTCACACCTTAACTAAATGTTGTAGATTCAAACTTTTTGCTGTCATTAGTGTATTTTAGCAAAATGAAGATGATTCAAGCATTAATTTCATTGTGCTTTTGCTCATTTTGAAGATTTTGACATTTTCACCTGAAGTGTACAATCAGGCTGAAAATGCATTTAAAGCCATAAAAAGATCATTTTGGCTCTCACACCTTAACTAAATGTTGTAGACTCAAACTTTTTGCTGTCATTAGTGTATTTTAGCAAAATGAAGATGATTCAAGCATTAATTTCATTGTGCTTTTGCTCATTTTGAAGATTTTGACATTTTCACCTGAAGTGTACAATCGGGCTGAAAATGCATTTAAAGCCATAAAAAGTTCATTTTGGCTCTCACACCTTAACTAAATGTTGTAGACTCAAACTTTTTGCTGTCATTAGTGTATGTTAGCAAAATGAAGATGATTCAAGCATTAATTTCATTGTGCTTTTGCTCATTTTGAAGATTTTGACATTTTCACCTGAAGTGTACAATCAGGCTGAAAATGCATTTAAAGCCATAAAAAGTTCATTTTGGCTCTCACACCTTAACTAAATGTTGTAGACTCAAACTTTTTGCTGTCATTAGTGTATGTTAGCAAAATGAAGATGATTCAAGCATTCATTTCATTGTGCTTTTGCTCATTTTGAAGATTTTGACATTTTCACCTGAAGTGTACAATCAGGCTGAAAATGCATTTAAAGCCATAAAAAGTTCATTTTGGCTCTCACACCTTAACTAAATGTTGTAGACTCAAACTTTTTGCTGTCATTAGTGTATTTTAGCAAAATGAAGATGATTCAAGCATTAATTTCATTGTGCTTTTGCTCATTTTGAAGATTTTGACATTTTCACCTGAAGTGTACAATCGGGCTGAAAATGCATTTAAAGCCATAAAAAGTTCATTTTGGCTCTCACACCTTAACTAAATGTTGTAGACTCAAACGTTTTGCTGTCATTAGTGTATTTTAGCAAAATGAAGATGATTCAAGCATTAATTTCATTGTGCTTTTGCTCATTTTGAAGATTTTGACATTTTCACCTGAAGTGTACAATCGGGCTGAAAATGCATTTAAAGCCATAAAAAGTTCATTTTGGCTCTCACACCTTAACTAAATGTTGTAGACTCAAACGTTTTGCTGTCATTAGTGTATGTTAGCAAAATGAAGATGATTCAAGCATTAATTTCATTGTGCTTTTGCTCATTTTGAAGATTTTGACATTTTCACCTGAAGTGTACAATCAGGCTGAAAATGCATTTAAAGCCATAAAAAGTTCATTTTGGCTCTCACACCTTAACTAAATGTTGTAGACTCAAACTTTTTGCTGTCATTAGTGTATTTTAGCAAAATGAAGATGATTCAAGCATTAATTTCATTGTGCTTTTGCTCATTTTGAAGATTTTGACATTTTCACCTGAAGTGTACAATCGGGCTGAAAATGCATTTAAAGCCATAAAAAGTTCAATTTGGCTCTCACACCTTAACTAAATGTTGTAGACTCAAACTTTTTGCTGTTATTAGTGTATGTTAGCAAAATGAAGATGATTCAAGCATTAATTTCATTGTGCTTTTGCTCATTTTGAAGATTTTGACATTTTCACCTGAAGTGTACAATCAGGCTGAAAATGCATTTAAAGCCATAAAAAGTTCATTTTGGCTGTCACACCTTAACTAAATGTTGTAGACGCAAACTTTTTGCTGTCATTAGTGTATTTTAGCAAAATGAAGATGATTCAAGCATTAATTTCATTGTGCTTTTGCTCATTTTGAAGATTTTGACATTTTCACCTGAAGTGTACAATTAGGGGCTGAAAACGCGTTTAAAGCAATAAAAAGTTCATTTTGGCTCTCACACCTTAACTAAATGTTGTAGACTCAAACTTTTTGCTGTCATTAGTATATTTTAGCAAAATGAAGATGATTCAAGCATTCATTTTATTGTGCTTTTGCTCATTTTGAAGATTTTGACATTTTCACCTGAAGTGTACAATCGGGCTGAAAATGCATTTAAAGCCATAAAAAGTTCATTTTGGCTCTCACACCTTAACTAAATGTTGTAGACTCAAACTTTTTGCTGTCATTAGTGTATGTTAGCAAAATGAAGATGATTCAAGCATTAATTTCATTGTGCTTTTGCTCATTTTGAAGATTTTGACATTTTCACCTGAAGTGTACAATCAGGCTGAAAATGCATTTAAAGCCATAAAAAGTTCATTTTGGCTGTCACACCTTAACTAAATGTTGTAGACGCAAACTTTTTGCTGTCATTAGTGTATTTTAGCAAAATGAAGATGATTCAAGCATTAATTTCATTGTGCTTTTGCTCATTTTGAAGATTTTGACATTTTCACCTGAAGTGTACAATTAGGGGCTGAAAACGCGTTTAAAGCAATAAAAAGTTCATTTTGGCTCTCACACCTTAACTAAATGTTGTAGACTCAAACTTTTTGCTGTCATTAGTATATTTTAGCAAAATGAAGATGATTCAAGCATTCATTTTATTGTGCTTTTGCTCATTTTGAAGATTTTGACATTTTCACCTGAAGTGTACAATCGGGCTGAAAATGCATTTAAAGCCATAAAAAGTTCATTTTGGCTCTCACACCTTAACTAAATGTTGTAGACTCAAACTTTTTGCTGTCATTAGTGTATGTTAGCAAAATGAAGATGATTCAAGCATTAATTTCATTGTGCTTTTGCTCATTTTGAAGATTTTGACATTTTCACCTGAAGTGTACAATTAGGGGCTGAAAACGCGTTTAAAGCAATAAAAAGTTCATTTTGGCTCTCACACCTTAACTAAATGTTGTAGACTCAAACTTTTTGCTGTCATTAGTGTATTTTAGCAAAATGAAGATGATTCAAGCATTAATTTCATTGTGCTTTTGCTCATTTTGAAGATTTTGACATTTTCACCTGAAGTGTACAATCGGGCTGAAAATGCATTTAAAGCCATAAAAAGTTCATTTTGGCTCTCACACCTTAACTAAATGTTGTAGACTCAAACGTTTTGCTGTCATTAGTGTATGTTAGCAAAATGAAGATGATTCAAGCATTAATTTCATTGTGCTTTTGCTCATTTTGAAGATTTTGACATTTTCACCTGAAGTGTACAATCAGGCTGAAAATGCATTTAAAGCCATAAAAAGTTCATTTTGGCTCTCACACCTTAACTAAATGTTGTAGACTCAAACTTTTTGCTGTCATTAGTGTATTTTAGCAAAATGAAGATGATTCAAGCATTAATTTCATTGTGCTTTTGCTCATTTTGAAGATTTTGACATTTTCACCTGAAGTGTACAATCGGGCTGAAAATGCATTTAAAGCCATAAAAAGTTCATTTTGGCTCTCACACCTTAACTAAATGTTGTAGACTCAAACGTTTTGCTGTCATTAGTGTATTTTAGCAAAATGAAGATGATTCAAGCATTAATTTCATTGTGCTTTTGCTCATTTTGAAGATTTTGACATTTTCACCTGAAGTGTACAATCGGGCTGAAAATGCATTTAAAGCCATAAAAAGTTCATTTTGGCTCTCACACCTTAACTAAATGTTGTAGACTCAAACTTTTTGCTGTCATTAGTGTATTTTAGCAAAATGAAGATGATTCAAGCATTAATTTCATTGTGCTTTTGCTCATTTTGAAGATTTTGACATTTTCACCTGAAGTGTACAATCGGGCTGAAAATGCATTTAAAGCCATATAAAGTTCATTTTGGCTCTCACACCTTAACTAAATGTTGTAGACTCAAACTTTTTGCTGTCATTAGTGTATTTTAGCAAAATGAAGATGATTCAAGCATTAATTTCATTGTGCTTTTGCTCATTTTGAAGATTTTGACATTTTCACCTGAAGTGTACAATTAGGGGCTGAAAACGCGTTTAAAGCAATAAAAAGTTCATTTTGGCTCTCACACCTTAACTAAATGTTGTAGACTCAAACTTTTTGCTGTCATTAGTATATTTTAGCAAAATGAAGATGATTCAAGCATTAATTTTATTGTGCTTTTGCTCATTTTGAAGATTTTGAAATTTTCACCTGAAGTGTACAATCGGGCTGAAAATGCATTTAAAGCCATAAAAAGTTCATTTTGGCTCTCACACCTTAACTAAATGTTGTAGACTCAAACTTTTTGCTGTCATTAGTGTATGTTAGCAAAATGAAGATGATTCAAGCATTAATTTCATTGTGCTTTTGCTCATTTTGAAGATTTTGACATTTTCACCTGAAGTGTACAATCAGGCTGAAAATGCATTTAAAGCCATAAAAAGTTCATTTTGGCTCTCACACCTTAACTAAATGTTGTAGATTCAAACTTTTTGCTGTCATTAGTGTATTTTAGCAAAATGAAGATGATTCAAGCATTAATTTCATTGTGCTTTTGCTCATTTTGAAGATTTTGACATTTTCACCTGAAGTGTACAATCAGGCTGAAAATGCATTTAAAGCCATAAAAAGATCATTTTGGCTCTCACACCTTAACTAAATGTTGTAGACTCAAACTTTTTGCTGTCATTAGTGTATTTTAGCAAAATGAAGATGATTCAAGCATTAATTTCATTGTGCTTTTGCTCATTTTGAAGATTTTGACATTTTCACCTGAAGTGTACAATCGGGCTGAAAATGCATTTAAAGCCATAAAAAGTTCATTTTGGCTCTCACACCTTAACTAAATGTTGTAGACTCAAACTTTTTGCTGTCATTAGTGTATTTTAGCAAAATGAAGATGATTCAAGCATTAATTTCATTGTGCTTTTGCTCATTTTGAAGATTTTGACATTTTCACCTGAAGTGTACAATTAGGGGCTGAAAACGCGTTTAAAGCAATAAAAAGTTCATTTTGGCTCTCACACCTTAACTAAATGTTGTAGACTCAAACTTTTTGCTGTCATTAGTATATTTTAGCAAAATGAAGATGATTCAAGCATTAATTTTATTGTGCTTTTGCTCATTTTGAAGATTTTGACATTTTCACCTGAAGTGTACAATCGGGCTGAAAATGCATTTAAAGCCATAAAAAGTTCATTTTGGCTCTCACACCTTAACTAAATGTTGTAGACTCAAACTTTTTGCTGTCATTAGTGTATGTTAGCAAAATGAAGATGATTCAAGCATTAATTTCATTGTGCTTTTGCTCATTTTGAAGATTTTGACATTTTCACCTGAAGTGTACAATCAGGCTGAAAATGCATTTAAAGCCATAAAAAGTTCATTTTGGCTCTCACACCTTAACTAAATGTTGTAGATTCAAACTTTTTGCTGTCATTAGTGTATTTTAGCAAAATGAAGATGATTCAAGCATTAATTTCATTGTGCTTTTGCTCATTTTGAAGATTTTGACATTTTCACCTGAAGTGTACAATCGGGCTGAAAATGCATTTAAAGCCATAAAAAGTTCATTTTGGCTCTCACACCTTAACTAAATGTTGTAGACTCAAACGTTTTGCTGTCATTAGTGTATGTTAGCAAAATGAAGATGATTCAAGCATTAATTTCATTGTGCTTTTGCTCATTTTGAAGATTTTGACATTTTCACCTGAAGTGTACAATCAGGCTGAAAATGCATTTAAAGCCATAAAAAGTTCATTTTGGCTCTCACACCTTAACTAAATGTTGTAGACTCAAACTTTTTGCTGTCATTAGTGTATTTTAGCAAAATGAAGATGATTCAAGCATTAATTTCATTGTGCTTTTGCTCATTTTGAAGATTTTGACATTTTCACCTGAAGTGTACAATCAGGCTGAAAATGCATTTAAAGCCATAAAAAGATCATTTTGGCTCTCACACCTTAACTAAATGTTGTAGACTCAAACTTTTTGCTGTCATTAGTGTATTTTAGCAAAATGAAGATGATTCAAGCATTAATTTCATTGTGCTTTTGCTCATTTTGAAGATTTTGACATTTTCACCTGAAGTGTACAATCGGGCTGAAAATGCATTTAAAGCCATAAAAAGTTCATTTTGGCTCTCACACCTTAACTAAATGTTGTAGACTCAAACTTTTTGCTGTCATTAGTGTATTTTAGCAAAATGAAGATGATTCAAGCATTAATTTCATTGTGCTTTTGCTCATTTTGAAGATTTTGACATTTTCACCTGAAGTGTACAATCAGGCTGAAAATGCATTTAAAGCCATAAAAAGTTCATTTTGGCTCTCACACCTTAACTAAATGTTGTAGACTCAAACTTTTTGCTGTCATTCGTGTATTTTAGCAAAATGAAGATTATTCAAGCATTAATTTCATTGTGCTTTTGCTCATTTTGAAGATTTTGACATTTTCACCTGAAGTGTACAATCAGGCTGAAAATGCATTTAAAGCCATAAAAAGTTCATTTTGGCTCTCACACCTTAACTAAATGTTGTAGACTCAAACTTTTTGATGTCATTAGTGTATTTTAGCAAAATGAAGATGATTCAAGCATTAATTTCATTGTGCTTTTGCTCATTTTGAAGATTTTGACATTTTCACCTGAAGTGTACAATTAGGGGCTGAAAACGCGTTTAAAGCAATAAAAAGTTCATTTTGGCTCTCACACCTTAACTAAATGTTGTAGACTCAAACTTTTTGCTGTCATTAGTATATTTTAGCAAAATGAAGATGATTCAAGCATTAATTTTATTGTGCTTTTGCTCATTTTGAAGATTTTGACATTTTCACCTGAAGTGTACAATCGGGCTGAAAATGCATTTAAAGCCATAAAAAGTTCATTTTGGCTCTCACACCTTAACTAAATGTTGTAGACTCAAACTTTTTGCTGTCATTAGTGTATGTTAGCAAAATGAAGATGATTCAAGCATTAATTTCATTGTGCTTTTGCTCATTTTGAAGATTTTGACATTTTCACCTGAAGTGTACAATCAGGCTGAAAATGCATTTAAAGCCATAAAAAGTTCATTTTGGCTCTCACACCTTAACTAAATGTTGTAGACTCAAACGTTTTGCTGTCATTAGTGTATGTTAGCAAAATGAAGATGATTCAAGCATTAATTTCATTGTGCTTTTGCTCATTTTGAAGATTTTGACATTTTCACCTGAAGTGTACAATCGGGCTGAAAATGCATTTAAAGCCATAAAAAGTTCATTTTGGCTCTCACACCTTAACTAAATGTTGTAGACGCAAACTTTTTGCTGTCATTAGTGTATTTTAGCAAAATGAAGATGATTCAAGCATTAATTTCATTGTGCTTTTGCTCATTTTGAAGATTTTGACATTTTCACCTGAAGTGTACAATTAGGGGCTGAAAACGCGTTTAAAGCAATAAAAAGTTCATTTTGGCTCTCACACCTTAACTAAATGTTGTAGACTCAAACTTTTTGCTGTCATTAGTATATTTTAGCAAAATGAAGATGATTCAAGCATTCATTTTATTGTGCTTTTGCTCATTTTGAAGATTTTGACATTTTCACCTGAAGTGTACAATCGGGCTGAAAATGCATTTAAAGCCATAAAAAGTTCAATTTGGCTCTCACACCTTAACTAAATGTTGTAGACTCAAACTTTTTGCTGTCATTAGTGTATGTTAGCAAAATGAAGATGATTCAAGCATTAATTTCATTGTGCTTTTGCTCATTTTGAAGATTTTGACATTTTCACCTGAAGTGTACAATCAGGCTGAAAATGCATTTAAAGCCATAAAAAGTTCATTTTGGCTGTCACACCTTAACTAAATGTTGTAGACGCAAACTTTTTGCTGTCATTAGTGTATTTTAGCAAAATGAAGATGATTCAAGCATTAATTTCATTGTGCTTTTGCTCATTTTGAAGATTTTGACATTTTCACCTGAAGTGTACAATTAGGGGCTGAAAACGCGTTTAAAGCAATAAAAAGTTCATTTTGGCTCTCACACCTTAACTAAATGTTGTAGACTCAAACTTTTTGCTGTCATTAGTATATTTTAGCAAAATGAAGATGATTCAAGCATTCATTTTATTGTGCTTTTGCTCATTTTGAAGATTTTGACATTTTCACCTGAAGTGTACAATCGGGCTGAAAATGCATTTAAAGCCATAAAAAGTTCATTTTGGCTCTCACACCTTAACTAAATGTTGTAGACTCAAACTTTTTGCTGTCATTAGTGTATGTTAGCAAAATGAAGATGATTCAAGCATTAATTTCATTGTGCTTTTGCTCATTTTGAAGATTTTGACATTTTCACCTGAAGTGTACAATCAGGCTGAAAATGCATTTAAAGCCATAAAAAGTTCATTTTGGCTGTCACACCTTAACTAAATGTTGTAGACGCAAACTTTTTGCTGTCATTAGTGTATTTTAGCAAAATGAAGATGATTCAAGCATTAATTTCATTGTGCTTTTGCTCATTTTGAAGATTTTGACATTTTCACCTGAAGTGTACAATTAGGGGCTGAAAACGCGTTTAAAGCAATAAAAAGTTCATTTTGGCTCTCACACCTTAACTAAATGTTGTAGACTCAAACTTTTTGCTGTCATTAGTATATTTTAGCAAAATGAAGATGATTCAAGCATTCATTTTATTGTGCTTTTGCTCATTTTGAAGATTTTGACATTTTCACCTGAAGTGTACAATCGGGCTGAAAATGCATTTAAAGCCATAAAAAGTTCATTTTGGCTCTCACACCTTAACTAAATGTTGTAGACTCAAACTTTTTGCTGTCATTAGTGTATGTTAGCAAAATGAAGATGATTCAAGCATTAATTTCATTGTGCTTTTGCTCATTTTGAAGATTTTGACATTTTCACCTGAAGTGTACAATCAGGCTGAAAATGCATTTAAAGCAATAAAAAGTTCATTTTGGCTCTCACACCTTAACTAAATGTTGTAGACTCAAACTTTTTGCTGTCATTAGTGTATTTTAGCAAAATGAAGATGATTCAAGCATTAATTTCATTGTGCTTTTGCTCATTTTGAAGATTTTGACATTTTCACCTGAAGTGTACAATCGGGCTGAAAATGCATTTAAAGCCATAAAAAGTTCATTTTGGCTCTCACACCTTAACTAAATGTTGTAGACTCAAACGTTTTGCTGTCATTAGTGTATGTTAGCAAAATGAAGATGATTCAAGCATTAATTTCATTGTGCTTTTGCTCATTTTGAAGATTTTGACATTTTCACCTGAAGTGTACAATCAGGCTGAAAATGCATTTAAAGCCATAAAAAGTTCATTTTGGCTCTCACACCTTAACTAAATGTTGTAGACTCAAACTTTTTGCTGTCATTAGTGTATTTTAGCAAAATGAAGATGATTCAAGCATTAATTTCATTGTGCTTTTGCTCATTTTGAAGATTTTGACATTTTCACCTGAAGTGTACAATCGGGCTGAAAATGCATTTAAAGCCATAAAAAGTTCAATTTGGCTCTCACACCTTAACTAAATGTTGTAGACTCAAACTTTTTGCTGTCATTAGTGTATGTTAGCAAAATGAAGATGATTCAAGCATTAATTTCATTGTGCTTTTGCTCATTTTGAAGATTTTGACATTTTCACCTGAAGTGTACAATCAGGCTGAAAATGCATTTAAAGCCATAAAAAGTTCATTTTGGCTGTCACACCTTAACTAAATGTTGTAGACGCAAACTTTTTGCTGTCATTAGTGTATTTTAGCAAAATGAAGATGATTCAAGCATTAATTTCATTGTGCTTTTGCTCATTTTGAAGATTTT
This sequence comes from Leptonotus elevatus, assembly GCF_054856555.1. Lineage (NCBI taxonomy): Eukaryota > Metazoa > Chordata > Actinopteri > Syngnathiformes > Syngnathidae > Leptonotus > Leptonotus elevatus. Next base: position 82,230 of record NW_028233496.1, on the reverse strand, counting down.
GACATTTTCACCTGAAGTGTACAATTAGGGGCTGAAAACGCGTTTAAAGCAATAAAAAGTTCATTTTGGCTCTCACACCTTAACTAAATGTTGTAGACTCAAACTTTTTGCTGTCATTAGTATATTTTAGCAAAATGAAGATGATTCAAGCATTCATTTTATTGTGCTTTTGCTCATTTTGAAGATTTTGACATTTTCACCTGAAGTGTACAATCGGGCTGAAAATGCATTTAAAGCCATAAAAAGTTCATTTTGGCTCTCACACCTTAACTAAATGTTGTAGACTCAAACTTTTTGCTGTCATTAGTGTATGTTAGCAAAATGAAGATGATTCAAGCATTAATTTCATTGTGCTTTTGCTCATTTTGAAGATTTTGACATTTTCACCTGAAGTGTACAATCAGGCTGAAAATGCATTTAAAGCCATAAAAAGTTCATTTTGGCTGTCACACCTTAACTAAATGTTGTAGACGCAAACTTTTTGCTGTCATTAGTGTATTTTAGCAAAATGAAGATGATTCAAGCATTAATTTCATTGTGCTTTTGCTCATTTTGAAGATTTTGACATTTTCACCTGAAGTGTACAATTAGGGGCTGAAAACGCGTTTAAAGCAATAAAAAGTTCATTTTGGCTCTCACACCTTAACTAAATGTTGTAGACTCAAACTTTTTGCTGTCATTAGTATATTTTAGCAAAATGAAGATGATTCAAGCATTCATTTTATTGTGCTTTTGCTCATTTTGAAGATTTTGACATTTTCACCTGAAGTGTACAATCGGGCTGAAAATGCATTTAAAGCCATAAAAAGTTCATTTTGGCTCTCACACCTTAACTAAATGTTGTAGACTCAAACTTTTTGCTGTCATTAGTGTATGTTAGCAAAATGAAGATGATTCAAGCATTAATTTCATTGTGCTTTTGCTCATTTTGAAGATTTTGACATTTTCACCTGAAGTGTACAATTAGGGGCTGAAAACGCGTTTAAAGCAATAAAAAGTTCATTTTGGCTCTCACACCTTAACTAAATGTTGTAGACTCAAACTTTTTGCTGTCATTAGTGTATTTTAGCAAAATGAAGATGATTCAAGCATTAATTTCATTGTGCTTTTGCTCATTTTGAAGATTTTGACATTTTCACCTGAAGTGTACAATCGGGCTGAAAATGCATTTAAAGCCATAAAAAGTTCATTTTGGCTCTCACACCTTAACTAAATGTTGTAGACTCAAACGTTTTGCTGTCATTAGTGTATGTTAGCAAAATGAAGATGATTCAAGCATTAATTTCATTGTGCTTTTGCTCATTTTGAAGATTTTGACATTTTCACCTGAAGTGTACAATCAGGCTGAAAATGCATTTAAAGCCATAAAAAGTTCATTTTGGCTCTCACACCTTAAATAAATGTTGTAGACTCAAACTTTTTGCTGTCATTAGTGTATTTTAGCAAAATGAAGATGATTCAAGCATTAATTTCATTGTGCTTTTGCTCATTTTGAAGATTTTGACATTTTCACCTGAAGTGTACAATCGGGCTGAAAATGCATTTAAAGCCATAAAAAGTTCATTTTGGCTCTCACACCTTAACTAAATGTTGTAGACTCAAACGTTTTGCTGTCATTAGTGTATGTTAGCAAAATGAAGATGATTCAAGCATTAATTTCATTGTGCTTTTGCTCATTTTGAAGATTTTGACATTTTCACCTGAAGTGTACAATTAGGGGCTGAAAATGCATTTAAAGCCATAAAAAGTTCATTTTGGCTCTCACACCTTAACTAAATGTTGTAGACTCAAACTTTTTGCTGTCATTAGTGTATGTTAGCAAAATGAAGATGATTCAAGCATTCATTTCATTGTGCTTTTGCTCATTTTGAAGATTTTGACATTTTCACCTGAAGTGTACAATCAGGCTGAAAATGCATTTAAAGCCATAAAAAGTTCATTTTGGCTCTCACACCTTAACTAAATGTTGTAGACTCAAACTTTTTGCTGTCATTAGTGTATTTTAGCAAAATGAAGATGATTCAAGCATTAATTTCATTGTGCTTTTGCTCATTTTGAAGATTTTGACATTTTCACCTGAAGTGTACAATCGGGCTGAAAATGCATTTAAAGCCATAAAAAGTTCATTTTGGCTCTCACACCTTAACTAAATGTTGTAGACTCAAACGTTTTGCTGTCATTAGTGTATTTTAGCAAAATGAAGATGATTCAAGCATTAATTTCATTGTGCTTTTGCTCATTTTGAAGATTTTGACATTTTCACCTGAAGTGTACAATCGGGCTGAAAATGCATTTAAAGCCATAAAAAGTTCATTTTGGCTCTCACACCTTAACTAAATGTTGTAGACTCAAACTTTTTGCTGTCATTAGTGTATTTTAGCAAAATGAAGATGATTCAAGCATTAATTTCATTGTGCTTTTGCTCATTTTGAAGATTTTGACATTTTCACCTGAAGTGTACAATCGGGCTGAAAATGCATTTAAAGCCATATAAAGTTCATTTTGGCTCTCACACCTTAACTAAATGTTGTAGACTCAAACTTTTTGCTGTCATTAGTGTATTTTAGCAAAATGAAGATGATTCAAGCATTAATTTCATTGTGCTTTTGCTCATTTTGAAGATTTTGACATTTTCACCTGAAGTGTACAATTAGGGGCTGAAAACGCGTTTAAAGCAATAAAAAGTTCATTTTGGCTCTCACACCTTAACTAAATGTTGTAGACTCAAACTTTTTGCTGTCATTAGTATATTTTAGCAAAATGAAGATGATTCAAGCATTAATTTTATTGTGCTTTTGCTCATTTTGAAGATTTTGACATTTTCACCTGAAGTGTACAATCGGGCTGAAAATGCATTTAAAGCCATAAAAAGTTCATTTTGGCTCTCACACCTTAACTAAATGTTGTAGACTCAAACTTTTTGCTGTCATTAGTGTATGTTAGCAAAATGAAGATGATTCAAGCATTAATTTCATTGTGCTTTTGCTCATTTTGAAGATTTTGACATTTTCACCTGAAGTGTACAATCAGGCTGAAAATGCATTTAAAGCCATAAAAAGTTCATTTTGGCTCTCACACCTTAACTAAATGTTGTAGATTCAAACTTTTTGCTGTCATTAGTGTATTTTAGCAAAATGAAGATGATTCAAGCATTAATTTCATTGTGCTTTTGCTCATTTTGAAGATTTTGACATTTTCACCTGAAGTGTACAATCAGGCTGAAAATGCATTTAAAGCCATAAAAAGATCATTTTGGCTCTCACACCTTAACTAAATGTTGTAGACTCAAACTTTTTGCTGTCATTAGTGTATTTTAGCAAAATGAAGATGATTCAAGCATTAATTTCATTGTGCTTTTGCTCATTTTGAAGATTTTGACATTTTCACCTGAAGTGTACAATCGGGCTGAAAATGCATTTAAAGCCATAAAAAGTTCATTTTGGCTCTCACACCTTAACTAAATGTTGTAGACTCAAACTTTTTGCTGTCATTAGTGTATTTTAGCAAAATGAAGATGATTCAAGCATTAATTTCATTGTGCTTTTGCTCATTTTGAAGATTTTGACATTTTCACCTGAAGTGTACAATTAGGGGCTGAAAACGCGTTTAAAGCAATAAAAAGTTCATTTTGGCTCTCACACCTTAACTAAATGTTGTAGACTCAAACTTTTTGCTGTCATTAGTATATTTTAGCAAAATGAAGATGATTCAAGCATTAATTTTATTGTGCTTTTGCTCATTTTGAAGATTTTGACATTTTCACCTGAAGTGTACAATCGGGCTGAAAATGCATTTAAAGCCATAAAAAGTTCATTTTGGCTCTCACACCTTAACTAAATGTTGTAGACTCAAACTTTTTGCTGTCATTAGTGTATGTTAGCAAAATGAAGATGATTCAAGCATTAATTTCATTGTGCTTTTGCTCATTTTGAAGATTTTGACATTTTCACCTGAAGTGTACAATCAGGCTGAAAATGCATTTAAAGCCATAAAAAGTTCATTTTGGCTCTCACACCTTAACTAAATGTTGTAGATTCAAACTTTTTGCTGTCATTAGTGTATTTTAGCAAAATGAAGATGATTCAAGCATTAATTTCATTGTGCTTTTGCTCATTTTGAAGATTTTGACATTTTCACCTGAAGTGTACAATCGGGCTGAAAATGCATTTAAAGCCATAAAAAGTTCATTTTGGCTCTCACACCTTAACTAAATGTTGTAGACTCAAACGTTTTGCTGTCATTAGTGTATGTTAGCAAAATGAAGATGATTCAAGCATTAATTTCATTGTGCTTTTGCTCATTTTGAAGATTTTGACATTTTCACCTGAAGTGTACAATCAGGCTGAAAATGCATTTAAAGCCATAAAAAGTTCATTTTGGCTCTCACACCTTAACTAAATGTTGTAGACTCAAACTTTTTGCTGTCATTAGTGTATTTTAGCAAAATGAAGATGATTCAAGCATTAATTTCATTGTGCTTTTGCTCATTTTGAAGATTTTGACATTTTCACCTGAAGTGTACAATCAGGCTGAAAATGCATTTAAAGCCATAAAAAGTTCATTTTGGCTCTCACACCTTAACTAAATGTTGTAGACTCAAACTTTTTGATGTCATTAGTGTATTTTAGCAAAATGAAGATGATTCAAGAATTAATTTCATTGTGCTTTTGCTCATTTTGAAGATTTTGACATTTTCACCTGAAGTGTACAATTAGGGGCTGAAAACGCGTTTAAAGCAATAAAAAGTTCATTTTGGCTCTCACACCTTAACTAAATGTTGTAGACTCAAACTTTTTGCTGTCATTAGTATATTTTAGCAAAATGAAGATGATTCAAGCATTAATTTTATTGTGCTTTTGCTCATTTTGAAGATTTTGACATTTTCACCTGAAGTGTACAATCGGGCTGAAAATGCATTTAAAGCCATAAAAAGTTCATTTTGGCTCTCACACCTTAACTAAATGTTGTAGACTCAAACTTTTTGCTGTCATTAGTGTATGTTAGCAAAATGAAGATGATTCAAGCATTAATTTCATTGTGCTTTTGCTCATTTTGAAGATTTTGACATTTTCACCTGAAGTGTACAATCAGGCTGAAAATGCATTTAAAGCCATAAAAAGTTCATTTTGGCTCTCACACCTTAACTAAATGTTGTAGACTCAAACTTTTTGCTGTCATTAGTGTATGTTAGCAAAATGAAGATGATTCAAGCATTAATTTCATTGTGCTTTTGCTCATTTTGAAGATTTTGACATTTTCACCTGAAGTGTACAATCGGGCTGAAAATGCATTTAAAGCCATAAAAAGTTCATTTTGGCTCTCACACCTTAACTAAATGTTGTAGACGCAAACTTTTTGCTGTCATTAGTGTATTTTAGCAAAATGAAGATGATTCAAGCATTAATTTCATTGTGCTTTTGCTCATTTTGAAGATTTTGACATTTTCACCTGAAGTGTACAATTAGGGGCTGAAAACACGTTTAAAGCAATAAAAAGTTCATTTTGGCTCTCACACCTTAACTAAATGTTGTAGACTCAAACTTTTTGCTGTCATTAGTATATTTTAGCAAAATGAAGATGATTCAAGCATTCATTTTATTGTGCTTTTGCTCATTTTGAAGATTTTGACATTTTCACCTGAAGTGTACAATCGGGCTGAAAATGCATTTAAAGCCATAAAAAGTTCATTTTGGCTCTCACACCTTAACTAAATGTTGTAGACTCAAACTTTTTGCTGTCATTAGTGTATGTTAGCAAAATGAAGATGATTCAAGCATTAATTTCATTGTGCTTTTGCTCATTTTGAAGATTTTGACATTTTCACCTGAAGTGTACAATCAGGCTGAAAATGCATTTAAAGCCATAAAAAGTTCATTTTGGCTCTCACACCTTAACTAAATGTTGTAGACGCAAACTTTTTGCTGTCATTAGTGTATTTTAGCAAAATGAAGATGATTCAAGCATTAATTTCATTGTGCTTTGGCTCATTTTGAAGATTTTGACATTTTCACCTGAAGTGTACAATTAGGGGCTGAAAACGCGTTTAAAGCAATAAAAAGTTCATTTTGGCTCTCACACCTTAACTAAATGTTGTAGACTCAAACTTTTTGCTGTCATTAGTATATTTTAGCAAAATGAAGATGATTCAAGCATTCATTTTATTGTGCTTTTGCTCATTTTGAAGATTTTGACATTTTCACCTGAAGTGTACAATCGGGCTGAAAATGCATTTAAAGCCATAAAAAGTTCATTTTGGCTCTCACACCTTAACTAAATGTTGTAGACTCAAACTTTTTGCTGTCATTAGTGTATGTTAGCAAAATGAAGATGATTCAAGCATTAATTTCATTGTGCTTTTGCTCATTTTGAAGATTTTGACATTTTCACCTGAAGTGTACAATTAGGGGCTGAAAACGCGTTTAAAGCAATAAAAAGTTCATTTTGGCTCTCACACCTTAACTAAATGTTGTAGACTCAAACTTTTTGCTGTCATTAGTATATTTTAGCAAAATGAAGATGATTCAAGCATTAATTTTATTGTGCTTTTGCTCATTTTGAAGATTTTGACATTTTCACCTGAAGTGTACAATCGGGCTGAAAATGCATTTAAAGCCATAAAAAGTTCATTTTGGCTCTTACACCTTAACTAAATGTTATAGACTCAAACTTTTTGCTGTCATTAGTGTATTTTAGCAAAATGAAGATGATTCAAGCATTAATTTCATTGTGCTTTTGCTCATTTTGAAGATTTTGACATTTTCACCTGAAGTGTACAATTAGGGGCTGAAAACGCGTTTAAAGCAATAAAAAGTTCATTTTGGCTCTCACACCTTAACTAAATGTTGTAGACTCAAACTTTTTGCTGTCATTAGTATATTTTAGCAAAATGAAGATGATTCAAGCATTCATTTTATTGTGCTTTTGCTCATTTTGAAGATTTTGACATTTTCACCTGAAGTGTACAATCGGGCTGAAAATGCATTTAAAGCCATAAAAAGTTCATTTTGGCTCTCACACCTTAACTAAATGTTGTAGACTCAAACTTTTTGCTGTCATTAGTGTATGTTAGCAAAATGAAGATGATTCAAGCATTAATTTCATTGTGCTTTTGCTCATTTTGAAGATTTTGACATTTTCACCTGAAGTGTACAATTAGGGGCTGAAAACGCGTTTAAAGCAATAAAAAGTTCATTTTGGCTCTCACACCTTAACTAAATGTTGTAGACTCAAACTTTTTGCTGTCATTAGTGTATTTTAGCAAAATGAAGATGATTCAAGCATTAATTTCATTGTGCTTTTGCTCATTTTGAAGATTTTGACATTTTCACCTGAAGTGTACAATCGGGCTGAAAATGCATTTAAAGCCATAAAAAGTTCATTTTGGCTCTCACACCTTAACTAAATGTTGTAGACTCAAACTTTTTGCTGTCATTAGTGTATGTTAGCAAAATGAAGATGATTCAAGCATTAATTTCATTGTGCTTTTGCTCATTTTGAAGATTTTGACATTTTCACCTGAAGTGTACAATCAGGCTGAAAATGCATTTAAAGCCATAAAAAGTTCATTTTGGCTCTCACACCTTAACTAAATGTTGTAGACGCAAACTTTTTGCTGTCATTAGTGTATTTTAGCAAAATGAAGATGATTCAAGCATTAATTTCATTGTGCTTTGGCTCATTTTGAAGATTTTGACATTTTCACCTGAAGTGTACAATTAGGGGCTGAAAACGCGTTTAAAGCAATAAAAAGTTCATTTTGGCTCTCACACCTTAACTAAATGTTGTAGACTCAAACTTTTTGCTGTCATTAGTATATTTTAGCAAAATGAAGATGATTCAAGCATTCATTTTATTGTGCTTTTGCTCATTTTGAAGATTTTGACATTTTCACCTGAAGTGTACAATCGGGCTGAAAATGCATTTAAAGCCATAAAAAGTTCATTTTGGCTCTCACACCTTAACTAAATTTTGTAGACTCAAACTTTTTGCTGTCATTAGTGTATGTTAGCAAAATGAAGATGATTCAAGCATTAATTTCATTGTGCTTTTGCTCATTTTGAAGATTTTGACATTTTCACCTGAAGTGTACAATTAGGGGCTGAAAACGCGTTTAAAGCAATAAAAAGTTCATTTTGGCTCTCACACCTTAACTAAATGTTGTAGACTCAAACTTTTTGCTGTCATTAGTATATTTTAGCAAAATGAAGATGATTCAAGCATTAATTTTATTGTGCTTTTGCTCATTTTGAAGATTTTGACATTTTCACCTGAAGTGTACAATCGGGCTGAAAATGCATTTAAAGCCATAAAAAGTTCATTTTGGCTCTTACACCTTAACTAAATGTTGTAGACTCAAACTTTTTGCTGTCATTAGTGTATTTTAGCAAAATGAAGATGATTCAAGCATTAATTTCATTGTGCTTTTGCTCATTTTGAAGATTTTGACATTTTCACCTGAAGTGTACAATTAGGGGCTGAAAACGCGTTTAAAGCAATAAAAAGTTCATTTTGGCTCTCACACCTTAACTAAATGTTGTAGACTCAAACTTTTTGCTGTCATTAGTATATTTTAGCAAAATGAAGATGATTCAAGCATTCATTTTATTGTGCTTTTGCTCATTTTGAAGATTTTGACATTTTCACCTGAAGTGTACAATCGGGCTGAAAATGCATTTAAAGCCATAAAAAGTTCATTTTGGCTCTCACACCTTAACTAAATGTTGTAGACTCAAACTTTTTGCTGTCATTAGTGTATGTTAGCAAAATGAAGATGATTCAAGCATTAATTTCATTGTGCTTTTGCTCATTTTGAAGATTTTGACATTTTCACCTGAAGTGTACAATTAGGGGCTGAAAACGCGTTTAAAGCAATAAAAAGTTCATTTTGGCTCTCACACCTTAACTAAATGTTGTAGACTCAAACTTTTTGCTGTCATTAGTGTATTTTAGCAAAATGAAGATGATTCAAGCATTAATTTCATTGTGCTTTTGCTCATTTTGAAGATTTTGACATTTTCACCTGAAGTGTACAATCGGGCTGAAAATGCATTTAAAGCCATAAAAAGTTCATTTTGGCTCTCACACCTTAACTAAATGTTGTAGACTCAAACTTTTTGCTGTCATTAGTGTATGTTAGCAAAATGAAGATGATTCAAGCATTAATTTCATTGTGCTTTTGCTCATTTTGAAGATTTTGACATTTTCACCTGAAGTGTACAATCAGGCTGAAAATGCATTTAAAGCCATAAAAAGTTCATTTTGGCTCTCACACCTTAACTAAATGTTGTAGACGCAAACTTTTTGCTGTCATTAGTGTATTTTAGCAAAATGAAGATGATTCAAGCATTAATTTCATTGTGCTTTTGCTCATTTTGAAGATTTTGACATTTTCACCTGAAGTGTACAATTAGGGGCTGAAAACGCGTTTAAAGCAATAAAAAGTTCATTTTGGCTCTCACACCTTAACTAAATGTTGTAGACTCAAACTTTTTGCTGTCATTAGTATATTTTAGCAAAATGAAGATGATTCAAGCATTCATTTTATTGTGCTTTTGCTCATTTTGAAGATTTTGACATTTTCACCTGAAGTGTACAATCGGGCTGAAAATGCATTTAAAGCCATAAAAAGTTCATTTTGGCTCTCACACCTTAACTAAATGTTGTAGACTCAAACTTTTTGCTGTCATTAGTGTATGTTAGCAAAATGAAGATGATTCAAGCATTAATTTCATTGTGCTTTTGCTCATTTTGAAGATTTTGACATTTTCACCTGAAGTGTACAATTAGGGGCTGAAAACGCGTTTAAAGCAATAAAAAGTTCATTTTGGCTCTCACACCTTAACTAAATGTTGTAGACTCAAACTTTTTGCTGTCATTAGTATATTTTAGCAAAATGAAGATGATTCAAGCATTAATTTTATTGTGCTTTTGCTCATTTTGAAGATTTTGACATTTTCACCTGAAGTGTACAATCGGGCTGAAAATGCATTTAAAGCCATAAAAAGTTCATTTTGGCTCTTACACCTTAACTAAATGTTGTAGACTCAAACTTTTTGCTGTCATTAGCGTATTTTAGCAAAATGAAGATGATTCAAGCATTAATTTCATTGTGCTTTTGCTCATTTTGAAGATTTTGACATTTTCACCTGAAGTGTACAATTAGGGGCTGAAAACGCGTTTAAAGCAATAAAAAGTTCATTTTGGCTCTCACACCTTAACTAAATGTTGTAGACTCAAACTTTTTGCTGTCATTAGTATATTTTAGCAAAATGAAGATGATTCAAGCATTAATTTTATTGTGCTTTTGCTCATTTTGAAGATTTTGACATTTTCACCTGAAGTGTACAATCGGGCTGAAAATGCATTTAAAGCCATAAAAAGTTCATTTTGGCTCTCACACCTTAACTAAATGTTGTAGACTCAAACTTTTTGCTGTCATTAGTGTATGTTAGCAAAATGAAGATGATTCAAGCATTAATTTCATTGTGCTTTTGCTCATTTTGAAGATTTTGACATTTTCACCTGAAGTGTACAATTAGGGGCTGAAAACGCGTTTAAAGCAATAAAAAGTTCATTTTGGCTCTCACACCTTAACTAAATGTTGTAGACTCAAACTTTTTGCTGTCATTAGTATATTTTAGCAAAATGAAGATGATTCAAGCATTCATTTTATTGTGCTTTTGCTCATTTTGAAGATTTTGACATTTTCACCTGAAGTGTACAATCGGGCTGAAAATGCATTTAAAGCCATAAAAAGTTCATTTTGGCTCTCACACCTTAACTAAATGTTGTAGACTCAAACTTTTTGCTGTCATTAGTGTATGTTAGCAAAATGAAGATGATTCAAGCATTAATTTCATTGTGCTTTTGCTCATTTTGAAGATTTTGACATTTTCACCTGAAGTGTACAATCGGGCTGAAAATGCATTTAAAGCCATAAAAAGTTCATTTTGGCTCTCACACCTTAACTAAATGTTGTAGACTCAAACTTTTTGCTGTCATTAGTGTATGTTAGCAAAATGAAGATGATTCAAGCATTAATTTCATTGTGCTTTTGCTCATTTTGAAGATTTTGACATTTTCACCTGAAGTGTACAATTAGGGGCTGAAAACGCGTTTAAAGCAATAAAAAGTTCATTTTGGCTCTCACACCTTAACTAAATGTTGTAGACTCAAACTTTTTGCTGTCATTAGTGTATTTTAGCAAAATGAAGATGATTCAAGCATTAATTTCATTGTGCTTTTGCTCATTTTGAAGATTTTGACATTTTCACCTGAAGTGTACAATCGGGCTGAAAATGCATTTAAAGCCATAAGAAGTTCATTTTGGCTCTCACACCTTAACTAAATGTTGTAGACTCAAACTTTTTGCTGTCATTAGTGTATGTTAGCAAAATGAAGATGATTCAAGCATTAATTTCATTGTGCTTTTGCTCATTTTGAAGATTTTGACATTTTCACCTGAAGTGTACAATCAGGCTGAAAATGCATTTAAAGCCATAAAAAGTTCATTTTGGCTCTCACACCTTAACTAAATGTTGTAGACGCAAACTTTTTGCTGTCATTAGTGTATTTTAGCAAAATGAAGATGATTCAAGCATTAATTTCATTGTGCTTTGGCTCATTTTGAAGATTTTGACATTTTCACCTGAAGTGTACAATTAGGGGCTGAAAACGCGTTTAAAGCAATAAAAAGTTCATTTTGGCTCTCACACCTTAACTAAATGTTGTAGACTCAAACTTTTTGCTGTCATTAGTATATTTTAGCAAAATGAAGATGATTCAAGCATTCATTTTATTGTGCTTTTGCTCATTTTGAAGATTTTGACATTTTCACCTGAAGTGTACAATCGGGCTGAAAATGCATTTAAAGCCATAAAAAGTTCATTTTGGCTCTCACACCTTAACTAAATTTTGTAGACTCAAACTTTTTGCTGTCATTAGTGTATGTTAGCAAAATGAAGATGATTCAAGCATTAATTTCATTGTGCTTTTGCTCATTTTGAAGATTTTGACATTTTCACCTGAAGTGTACAATTAGGGGCTGAAAACGCGTTTAAAGCAATAAAAAGTTCATTTTGGCTCTCACACCTTAACTAAATGTTGTAGACTCAAACTTTTTGCTGTCATTAGTATATTTTAGCAAAATGAAGATGATTCAAGCATTAATTTTATTGTGCTTTTGCTCATTTTGAAGATTTTGACATTTTCACCTGAAGTGTACAATCGGGCTGAAAATGCATTTAAAGCCATAAAAAGTTCATTTTGGCTCTTACACCTTAACTAAATGTTGTAGACTCAAACTTTTTGCTGTCATTAGTGTATTTTAGCAAAATGAAGATGATTCAAGCATTAATTTCATTGTGCTTTTGCTCATTTTGAAGATTTTGACATTTTCACCTGAAGTGTACAATTAGGGGCTGAAAACGCGTTTAAAGCAATAAAAAGTTCATTTTGGCTCTCACACCTTAACTAAATGTTGTAGACTCAAACTTTTTGCTGTCATTAGTATATTTTAGCAAAATGAAGATGATTCAAGCATTCATTTTATTGTGCTTTTGCTCATTTTGAAGATTTTGACATTTTCACCTGAAGTGTACAATCGGGCTGAAAATGCATTTAAAGCCATAAAAAGTTCATTTTGGCTCTCACACCTTAACTAAATGTTGTAGACTCAAACTTTTTGCTGTCATTAGTGTATGTTAGCAAAATGAAGATGATTCAAGCATTAATTTCATTGTGCTTTTGCTCATTTTGAAGATTTTGACATTTTCACCTGAAGTGTACAATTAGGGGCTGAAAACGCGTTTAAAGCAATAAAAAGTTCATTTTGGCTCTCACACCTTAACTAAATGTTGTAGACTCAAACTTTTTGCTGTCATTAGTGTATTTTAGCAAAATGAAGATGATTCAAGCATTAATTTCATTGTGCTTTTGCTCATTTTGAAGATTTTGACATTTTCACCTGAAGTGTACAATCGGGCTGAAAATGCATTTAAAGCCATAAAAAGTTAATTTTGGCTCTCACACCTTAACTAAATGTTGTAGACTCAAACTTTTTGCTGTCATTAGTGTATGTTAGCAAAATGAAGATGATTCAAGCATTAATTTCATTGTGCTTTTGCTCATTTTGAAGATTTTGACATTTTCACCTGAAGTGTACAATCAGGCTGAAAATGCATTTAAAGCCATAAAAAGTTCATTTTGGCTCTCACACCTTAACTAAATGTTGTAGACGCAAACTTTTTGCTGTCATTAGTGTATTTTAGCAAAATGAAGATGATTCAAGCATTAATTTCATTGTGCTTTTGCTCATTTTGAAGATTTTGACATTTTCACCTGAAGTGTACAATTAGGGGCTGAAAACGCGTTTAAAGCAATAAAAAGTTCATTTTGGCTCTCACACCTTAACTAAATGTTGTAGACTCAAACTTTTTGCTGTCATTAGTATATTTTAGCAAAATGAAGATGATTCAAGCATTCATTTTATTGTGCTTTTGCTCATTTTGAAGATTTTGACATTTTCACCTGAAGTGTACAATCGGGCTGAAAATGCATTTAAAGCCATAAAAAGTTCATTTTGGCTCTCACACCTTAACTAAATGTTGTAGACTCAAACTTTTTGCTGTCATTAGTGTATGTTAGCAAAATGAAGATGATTCAAGCATTAATTTCATTGTGCTTTTGCTCATTTTGAAGATTTTGACATTTTCACCTGAAGTGTACAATTAGGGGCTGAAAACGCGTTTAAAGCAATAAAAAGTTCATTTTGGCTCTCACACCTTAACTAAATGTTGTAGACTCAAACTTTTTGCTGTCATTAGTATATTTTAGCAAAATGAAGATGATTCAAGCATTAATTTTATTGTGCTTTTGCTCATTTTGAAGATTTTGACATTTTCACCTGAAGTGTACAATCGGGCTGAAAATGCATTTAAAGCCATAAAAAGTTCATTTTGGCTCTTACACCTTAACTAAATGTTGTAGACTCAAACTTTTTGCTGTCATTAGCGTATTTTAGCAAAATGAAGATGATTCAAGCATTAATTTCATTGTGCTTTTGCTCATTTTGAAGATTTTGACATTTTCACCTGAAGTGTACAATTAGGGGCTGAAAACGCGTTTAAAGCAATAAAAAGTTCATTTTGGCTCTCACACCTTAACTAAATGTTGTAGACTCAAACTTTTTGCTGTCATTAGTATATTTTAGCAAAATGAAGATGATTCAAGCATTAATTTTATTGTGCTTTTGCTCATTTTGAAGATTTTGACATTTTCACCTGAAGTGTACAATCGGGCTGAAAATGCATTTAAAGCCATAAAAAGTTCATTTTGGCTCTCACACCTTAACTAAATGTTGTAGACTCAAACTTTTTGCTGTCATTAGTGTATGTTAGCAAAATGAAGATGATTCAAGCATTAATTTCATTGTGCTTTTGCTCATTTTGAAGATTTTGACATTTTCACCTGAAGTGTACAATTAGGGGCTGAAAACGCGTTTAAAGCAATAAAAAGTTCATTTTGGCTCTCACACCTTAACTAAATGTTGTAGACTCAAACTTTTTGCTGTCATTAGTATATTTTAGCAAAATGAAGATGATTCAAGCATTCATTTTATTGTGCTTTTGCTCATTTTGAAGATTTTGACATTTTCACCTGAAGTGTACAATCGGGCTGAAAATGCATTTAAAGCCATAAAAAGTTCATTTTGGCTCTCACACCTTAACTAAATGTTGTAGACTCAAACTTTTTGCTGTCATTAGTGTATGTTAGCAAAATGAAGATGATTCAAGCATTAATTTCATTGTGCTTTTGCTCATTTTGAAGATTTTGACATTTTCACCTGAAGTGTACAATCAGGCTGAAAATGCATTTAAAGCCATAAAAAGTTCATTTTGGCTCTCACACCTTAACTAAATGTTGTAGACGCAAACTTTTTGCTGTCATTAGTGTATTTTAGCAAAATGAAGATGATTCAAGCATTAATTTCATTGTGCTTTTGCTCATTTTGAAGATTTTGACATTTTCACCTGAAGTGTACAATTAGGGGCTGAAAACGCGTTTAAAGCAATAAAAAGTTCATTTTGGCTCTCACACCTTAACTAAATGTTGTAGACTCAAACTTTTTGCTGTCATTAGTATATTTTAGCAAAATGAAGATGATTCAAGCATTCATTTTATTGTGCTTTTGCTCATTTTGAAGATTTTGACATTTTCACCTGAAGTGTACAATCGGGCTGAAAATGCATTTAAAGCCATAAAAAGTTCATTTTGGCTCTCACACCTTAACTAAATGTTGTAGACTCAAACTTTTTGCTGTCATTAGTGTATGTTAGCAAAATGAAGATGATTCAAGCATTAATTTCATTGTGCTTTTGCTCATTTTGAAGATTTTGACATTTTCACCTGAAGTGTACAATTAGGGGCTGAAAACGCGTTTAAAGCAATAAAAAGTTCATTTTGGCTCTCACACCTTAACTAAATGTTGTAGACTCAAACTTTTTGCTGTCATTAGTGTATTTTAGCAAAATGAAGATGATTCAAGCATTAATTTCATTGTGCTTTTGCTCATTTTGAAGATTTTGACATTTTCACCTGAAGTGTACAATCAGGCTGAAAATGCATTTAAAGCCATAAAAAGTTCATTTTGGCTCTCACACCTTAACTAAATGTTGTAGACTCAAACTTTTTGCTGTCATTAGTGTATGTTAGCAAAATGAAGATGATTCAAGCATTAATTTCATTGTGCTTTTGCTCATTTTGAAGATTTTGACATTTTCATCTGAAGTGTACAATCTGGCTGAAAATGCATTTAAAGCCATAAAAAGTTCATTTTGGCTCTCACACCTTAACTAAATGTTGTAGACTCAAACGTTTTGCTGTCATTAGTGTATGTTAGCAAAATGAAGATGATTCAAGCATTAATTTCATTGTGCTTTTGCTCATTTTGAAGATTTTGACATTTTCACCTGAAGTGTACAATCAGGCTGCAAATGCATTTAAAGCCATAAAAAGTTCATTTTGGCTCTCACACCTTAACTAAATGTTGTAGACTCAAACTTTTTGCTGTCATTAGTGTATTTTAGCAAAATGAAGATGATTCAAGCATTAATTTCATTGTGCTTTTGCTCATTTTGAAGATTTTGACATTTTCACCTGAAGTGTACAATCAGGCTGAAAATGCATTTAAAGCCATAAAAAGTTCATTTTGGCTCTCACACCTTAACTAAATGTTGTAGACTCAAACTTTTTGCTGTCATTAGTGTATTTTAGCAAAATTAAGATGATTCAAGCATTAATTTCATTGTGCTTTTGCTCATTTTGAAGATTTTGACATTTTCACCTGAAGTGTACAATTAGGGGCTGAAAACGCGTTTAAAGCAATAAAAAGTTCATTTTGGCTCTCACACCTTAACTAAATGTTGTAGACTCAAACTTTTTGCTGTCATTAGTATATTTTAGCAAAATGAAGATGATTCAAGCATTAATTTCATTATGCTTTTGCTCATTTTGAAGATTTTGACATTTTCACCTGAAGTGTACAATCAGGCTGAAAATGCATTTAAAGCCATAAAAAGTTCATTTTGGCTCTCACACCTTAACTAAATGTTGTAGACTCAAACTTTTTGCTGTCATTAGTGTATTTTAGCAAAATGAAGATGATTCAAGCATTAATTTCATTGTGCTTTTGCTCATTTTGAAGATTTTGACATTTTCACCTGAAGTGTATAATCAGGCTGAAAATGCATTTAAAGCCATAAAAAGTTCATTTTGGCTCTCACACCTTAACTAAATGTTGTAGACTCAAACTTTTTGCTGTCATTAGTGTATTTGAGCAAAATGAAGATGATTCAAGCATTAATTTCATTGTGCTTTTGCTCATTTTGAAGATTTTGACATTTTCACCTGAAGTGTACAATAAGGCTGAAAATGCATTTAAAGCCATAAAAAGTTCATTTTGGCTCTCACACCTTAACTAAATGTTGTAGACTCAAACTTTTTGCTGTCATTAGTGTATGTTAGCAAAATGAAGATGATTCAAGCATTAATTTCATTGTGCTTTTGCTCATTTTGAAGATTTTGACATTTTCACCTGAAGTGTACAATCAGGCTGAAAATGCATTTAAAGCCATAAAAAGTTCATTTTGGCTCTCACACCTTAACTAAATGTTGTAGATTCAAACTTTTTGCTGTCATTAGTGTATTTTAGCAAAATGAAGATGATTCAAGCATTAATTTCATTGTGCTTTTGCTCATTTTGAAGATTTTGACATTTTCACCTGAAGTGTACAATCAGGCTGAAAATGCATTTAAAGCCATAAAAAGTTCATTTTGGCCCTCACACCTTAACTAAATGTTGTAGACTCAAACTTTTTGCTGTCATTAGTGTATGTTAGCAAAATGAAGATGATTCAAGCATTCATTTCATTGTGCTTTTGCTCATTTTGAAGATTTTGACATTTTCACCTGAAGTGTACAATCAGGCTGAAAATGCATTTAAAGCCATAAAAAGTTCATTTTGGCTCTCACACCTTAACTAAATGTTGTAGACTCAAACTTTTTGCTGTCATTAGTGTATTTTAGCAAAATGAAGATGATTCAAGCATTAATTTTATTGTGCTTTTGCTCATTTTGAAGATTTTGACATTTTCACCTGAAGTGTACAATCAGGCTGAAAATGCATTTAAAGCCATAAAAAGTTCATTTTGGCTCTCACACCTTAACTAAATGTTGTAGACTCAAACTTTTTGCTGTCATTAGTGTATGTTAGCAAAATGAAGATGATTCAAGCATTAATTTCATTGTGCTTTTGCTCATTTTGAAGATTTTGACATTTTCACCTGAAGTGTACAATCAGGCTGAAAATGCATTTAAAGCCATAAAAAGTTCATTTTGGCTCTCACACCTTAACTAAATGTTGTAGACTCAAACTTTTTGCTGTCATTAGTGTATTTTAGCAAAATGAAGATGATTCAAGCATTAATTTCATTGTGCTTTTGCTCATTTTGAAGATTTTGACATTTTCACCTGAAGTGTACAATCAGGCTGAAAATGCATTTAAAGCCATAAAAAGTTCATTTTGGCTCTCACACCTTAACTAAATGTTGTAGACTCAAACTTTTTGCTGTCATTAGTGTATTTTAGCAAAATGAAGATGATTCAAGCATTAATTTCATTGTGCTTTTGCTCATTTTGAAGATTTTGACATTTTCACCTGAAGTGTACAATTAGGGGCTGAAAACGCGTTTAAAGCAATAAAAAGTTCATTTTGGCTCTCACACCTTAACTAAATGTTGTAGACTCAAACTTTTTGCTGTCATTAGTATATTTTAGCAAAATGAAGATGATTCAAGCATTAATTTTATTGTGCTTTTGCTCATTTTGAAGATTTTGACATTTTCACCTGAAGTGTACAATCGGGCTGAAAATGCATTTAAAGCCATAAAAAGTTCATTTTGGCTCTCACACCTTAACTAAATGTTGTAGACTCAAACTTTTTGCTGTCATTAGTGTATTTTAGCAAAATGAAGATGATTCAAGCATTAATTTCATTGTGCTTTTGCTCATTTTGAAGATTTTGACATTTTCACCTGAAGTGTACAATCAGGCTGAAAATGCATTTAAAGCCATAAAAAGTTCATTTTGGCTCTCACACCTTAACTAAATGTTGTAGACTCAAACTTTTTGCTGTCATTAGTGTATGTTAGCAAAATGAAGATGATTCAAGCATTAATTTTATTGTGCTTTTGCTCATTTTGAAGATTTTGACATTTTCCCCTGAAGTGTACAATCGGGCTGAAAATGCATTTAAAGCCATAAAAAGTTCATTTTGGCTCTCACACCTTAACTAAATGTTGTAGACTCAAACTTTTTGCTGTCATTAGTGTATTTTAGCAAAATGAAGATGATTCAAGCATTAATTTCATTGTGCTTTTGCTCATTTTGAAGATTTTGACATTTTCACCTGAAGTGTACAATCAGGCTGAAAATGCATTTAAAGCCATAAAAAGTTCATTTTGGCTCTCACACCTTAACTAAATGTTGTAGACTCAAACTTTTTGCTGTCATTAGTGTATGTTAGCAAAATGAAGATGATTCAAGCATTAATTTCATTGTGCTTTTGCTCATTTTGAAGATTTTGACATTTTCACCTGAAGTGTACAATCAGGCTGAAAATGCATTTAAAGCCATAAAAAGTTCATTTTGGCTCTCACACCTTAACTAAATGTTGTAGACTCAAACTTTTTGTTGTCATTAGTGTATTTTAGCAAAATGAAGATGATTCAAGCATTAATTTCATTGTGCTTTTGCTCATTTTGAGGATTTTGACATTTTCACCTGAAGTGTACAATCAGGCTGAAAATGCATTTAAAGCCATAAAAAGTTCATTTTGGCTCTCACACCTTAACTAAATGTTGTAGACTCAAACTTTTTGCTGTCATTAGTGTATTTTAGCAAAATGAAGATGATTCAAGCATTAATTTCATTGTGCTTTTGCTCATTTTGAAGATTTTGACATTTTCACCTGAAGTGTACAATTAGGGGCTGAAAACGCGTTTAAAGCAATAAAAAGTTCATTTTGGCTCTCACACCTTAACTAAATGTTGTAGACTCAAACTTTTTGCTGTCATTAGTATATTTTAGCAAAATGAAGATGATTCAAGCATTAATTTTATTGTGCTTTTGCTCATTTTGAAGATTTTGACATTTTCACCTGAAGTGTACAATCGGGCTGAAAATGCATTTAAAGCCATAAAAAGTTAATTTTGGCTCTCACACCTTAACTAAATGTTGTAGACTCAAACTTTTTGCTGTCATTAGTGTATTTTAGCAAAATGAAGAGGATTCAAGCATTAATTTCATTGTGCTTTTGCTCATTTTGAAGATTTTGACATTTTCACCTGAAGTGTACAATCAGGCTGAAAATGCATTTAAAGCCATAAAAAGTTCATTTTGGCTCTCACACCTTAACTAAATGTTGTAGACTCAAACTTTTTGCTGTCATTAGTGTATGTTAGCAAAATGAAGATGATTCAAGCATTAATTTCATTGTGCTTTTGCTCATTTTGAAGATTTTGACATTTTCACCTGAAGTGTACAATCAGGCTGAAAATGCATTTAAAGCCATAAAAAGTTCATTTTGGCTCTCACACCTTAACTAAATGTTGTAGACTCAAACTTTTTGCTGTCATTAGTGTATTTTAGCAAAATGAAGATGATTCAAGCATTAATTTCATTGTGCTTTTGCTCATTTTGAAGATTTTGACATTTTCACCTGAAGTGTACAATCGGGCTGAAAATGCATTTAAAGCCATAAAAAGTTCATTTTGGCTCTCACACCTTAACTAAATGTTGTAGACTCAAACTTTTTGCTGTCATTAGTGTATTTTAGCAAAATGAAGATGATTCAAGCATTAATTTCATTGTGCTTTTGCTCATTTTGAAGATTTTGACATTTTCACCTGAAGTGTACAATCGGGCTGAAAATGCATTTAAAGCCATAAAAAGTTCATTTTGGCTCTCACACCTTAACTAAATGTTGTAGACTCAAACGTTTTGCTGTCATTAGTGTATGTTAGCAAAATGAAGATGATTCAAGCATTAATTTCATTGTGCTTTTGCTCATTTTGAAGATTTTGACATTTTCACCTGAAGTGTACAATCAGGCTGAAAATGCATTTAAAGCCATAAAAAGTTCATTTTGGCTCTCACACCTTAACTAAATGTTGTAGACTCAAACTTTTTGCTGTCATTAGTGTATTTTAGCAAAATGAAGATGATTCAAGCATTAATTTCATTGTGCTTTTGCTCATTTTGAAGATTTTGACATTTTCACCTGAAGTGTACAATCAGGCTGAAAATGCATTTAAAGCCATAAAAAGTTCATTTTGGCTCTCACACCTTAACTAAATGTTGTAGACTCAAACTTTTTGATGTCATTAGTGTATTTTAGCAAAATGAAGATGATTCAAGCATTAATTTCATTGTGCTTTTGCTCATTTTGAAGATTTTGACATTTTCACCTGAAGTGTACAATTAGGGGCTGAAAACGCGTTTAAAGCAATAAAAAGTTCATTTTGGCTCTCACACCTTAACTAAATGTTGTAGACTCAAACTTTTTGCTGTCATTAGTGTATTTTAGCAAAATGAAGATGATTCAAGCATTAATTTCATTGTGCTTTTGCTCATTTTGAAGATTTTGACATTTTCACCTGAAGTGTACAATCGGGCTGAAAATGTTTTTAAAGCAATAAAAAGTTCATTTTGGCTCTCACACCTTAACTAAATGTTGTAGATTCAAACTTTTTGCTGTCATTAGTGTATTTTAGCAAAATGAAGATGATTGAAGTATTAATTTCATTGTGCTTTTGCTCATTTTGAAGATTTTGACATTTTCACCTGAAGTGTACAATTAGGGGCTGAAAACGCGTTTAAAGCAATAAAAAGTTCATTTTGGCTCTCACACCTTAACTAAATGTTGTAGACTCAAACTTTTTGCTGTCATTAGTATATTTTAGCAAAATGAAGATGATTCAAGCATTAATTTTATTGTGCTTTTGCTCATTTTGAAGATTTTGACATTTTCACCTGAAGTGTACAATCGGGCTGAAAATGCATTTAAAGCCATAAAAAGTTCATTTTGGCTCTCACACCTTAACTAAATGTTGTAGACTCAAACTTGTTGCTGTCATTAGTGTATTTTAGCAAAATGAAGATGATTCAAGCATTAATTTCATTGTGCTTTTGCTAATTTTGAAGATTTTGACATTTTCACCTGAAGTGTACAATAAGGCTGAAAATGCATTTAAAGCCATAAAAAGTTCATTTTGGCTCTCACACCTTAACTAAATGTTGTAGACTCAAACTTTTTGCTGTCATTAGTGTATGTTAGCAAAATGAAGATGATTCAAGCATTAATTTCATTGTGCTTTTGCTCATTTTGAAGATTTTGACATTTTCACCTGAAGTGTACAATCAGGCTGAAAATGCATTTAAAGCCATAAAAAGTTCATTTTGGCTCTCACACCTTAACTAAATGTTGTAGACTCAAACTTTTTGCTGTCATTAGTGTATTTTAGCAAAATGAAGATGATTCAAGCATTAATTTCATTGTGCTTTTGCTCATTTTGAAGATTTTGACATTTTCACCTGAAGTGTACAATCGGGCTGAAAATGCATTTAAAGCCATAAAAAGTTCATTTTGGCTCTCACACCTTAACTAAATGTTGTAGACTCAAACTTTTTGCTGTCATTAGTGTATGTTAGCAAAATGAAGATGATTCAAGCATTAATTTCATTGTGCTTTTGCTCATTTTGAAGATTTTGACATTTTCACCTGAAGTGTACAATAAGGCTGAAAATGCATTTAAAGCCATAAAAAGTTCATTTTGGCTCTCACACCTTAACTAAATGTTGTAGACTCAAACTTTTTGCTGTCATTAGTGTATGTTAGCAAAATGAAGATGATTCAAGCATTAATTTCATTGTGCTTTTGCTCATTTTGAAGATTTTGACATTTTCACCTGAAGTGTACAATCAGGCTGAAAATGCATTTAAAGCCATAAAAAGTTCATTTTGGCTCTCACACCTTAACTAAATGTTGTAGACTCAAACTTTTTGCTGTCATTAGTGTATTTTAGCAAAATGAAGATGATTCAAGCATTAATTTCATTGTGCTTTTGCTCATTTTGAAGATTTTGACATTTTCACCTGAAGTGTACAATCGGGCTGAAAATGCATTTAAAGCCATAAAAAGTTCATTTTGGCTCTCACACCTTAACTAAATGTTGTAGACTCAAACTTTTTGCTGTCATTAGTGTATGTTAGCAAAATGAAGATGATTCAAGCATTAATTTCATTGTGCTTTTGCTCATTTTGAAGATTTTGACATTTTCACCTGAAGTGTACAATTAGGGGCTGAAAACGCGTTTAAAGCAATAAAAAGTTCATTTTGGCTCTCACACCTTAACTAAATGTTGTAGACTCAAACTTTTTGCTGTCATTAGTATATTTTAGCAAAATGAAGATGATTCAAGCATTAATTTTATTGTGCTTTTGCTCATTTTGAAGATTTTGACATTTTCACCTGAAGTGTACAATCGGGCTGAAAATGCATTTAAAGCCATAAAAAGTTCATTTAGGCTCTCACACCTTAACTAAATGTTGTAGACTCAAACTTTTTGCTCTCATTAGTGTATTTTAGCAAAATGAAGATGATTCAAGCAATAATTTCATTGTGCTTTTGCTCATTTTGAAGATTTTGACATTTTCACCTGAAGTGTACAATCAGGCTGCAAATGCATTTAAAGCCATAAAAAGTTCATTTTGGCTCTCACACCTTAACTAAATGTTGTAGACTCAAACTTGTTGCTGTCATTAGTGTATTTTAGCAAAATGAAGATGATTCAAGCATTAATTTCATTGTGCTTTTGCTCATTTTGAAGATTTTGACATTTTCACCTGAAGTGTACAATAAGGCTGAAAATGCATTTAAAGCCATAAAAAGTTCATTTTGGCTCTCACACCTTAACTAAATGTTGTAGACTCAAACTTTTTGCTGTCATTAGTGTATGTTAGCAAAATGAAGATGATTCAAGCATTAATTTCATTGTGCTTTTGCTCATTTTGAAGATTTTGACATTTTCACCTGAAGTGTACAATCAGGCTGAAAATGCATTTAAAGCCATAAAAAGTTCATTTTGGCTCTCACACCTTAACTAAATGTTGTAGACTCAAACTTTTTGCTGTCATTAGTGTATGTTAGCAAAATGAAGATGATTCAAGCATTAATTTCATTGTGCTTTTGCTCATTTTGAAGATTTTGACATTTTCACCTGAAGTGTACAATCAGGCTGAAAATGCATTTAAAGCCATAAAAAGTTCATTTTGGCTCTCACACCTTAACTAAATGTTGTAGACTCAAACTTTTTGCTGTCATTAGTGTATGTTAGCAAAATGAAGATGATTCAAGCATTCATTTCATTGTGCTTTTGCTCATTTTGAAGATTTTGTCATTTTCACCTGAAGTGTACAATCAGGCTGAAAATGCATTTAAAGCCATAAAAAGTTCATTTTGGCTCTCACACCTAAACTAAATGTTGCAGACTCAAACTTTTTGCTGTCATTAGTGTATTTTAGCAAAATGAAGGTGATTCAAGCATTAATTTCATTGTGCTTTTGCTCATTTTGAAGATTTTGACATTTTCACCTGAAGTGTACAATTAGGGGCTGAAAACGCGTTTAAAGCAATAAAAAGTTCATTTTGGCTCTCACACCTTAACTAAATGTTGTAGACTCAAACTTTTTGCTGTCATTAGTATATTTTAGCAAAATGAAGATGATTCAAGCATTAATTTTATTGTGCTTTTGCTCATTTTGAAGATTTTGACATTTTCACCTGAAGTGTACAATCGGGCTGAAAATGCATTTAAAGCCATAAAAAGTTCATTTTGGCTCTCACACCTTAACTAAATGTTGTAGACTCAAACTTTTTGCTGTCATTAGTGTATGTTAGCAAAATGAAGATGATTCAAGCATTAATTTCATTGTGCTTTTGCTCATTTTGAAGATTTTGACATTTTCACCTGAAGTGTACAATTAGGGGCTGAAAACGCGTTTAAAGCAATAAAAAGTTCATTTTGGCTCTCACACCTTAACTAAATGTTGTAGACTCAAACTTTTTGCTGTCATTAGTATATTTTAGCAAAATGAAGATGATTCAAGCATTCATTTTATTGTGCTTTTGCTCATTTTGAAGATTTTGACATTTTCACCTGAAGTGTACAATCGGGCTGAAAATGCATTTAAAGCCATAAAAAGTTCATTTTGGCTCTCACACCTTAACTAAATGTTGTAGACTCAAACTTTTTGCTGTCATTAGTGTATGTTAGCAAAATGAAGATGATTCAAGCATTAATTTCATTGTGCTTTTGCTCATTTTGAAGATTTTGACATTTTCACCTGAAGTGTACAATCGGGCTGAAAATGCATTTAAAGCCATAAAAAGTTCATTTTGGCTCTCACACCTTAACTAAATGTTGTAGACTCAAACTTTTTGCTGTCATTAGTGTATGTTAGCAAAATGAAGATGATTCAAGCATTAATTTCATTGTGCTTTTGCTCATTTTGAAGATTTTGACATTTTCACCTGAAGTGTACAATTAGGGGCTGAAAACGCGTTTAAAGCAATAAAAAGTTCATTTTGGCTCTCACACCTTAACTAAATGTTGTAGACTCAAACTTTTTGCTGTCATTAGTGTATTTTAGCAAAATGAAGATGATTCAAGCATTAATTTCATTGTGCTTTTGCTCATTTTGAAGATTTTGACATTTTCACCTGAAGTGTACAATCGGGCTGAAAATGCATTTAAAGCCATAAGAAGTTCATTTTGGCTCTCACACCTTAACTAAATGTTGTAGACTCAAACTTTTTGCTGTCATTAGTGTATGTTAGCAAAATGAAGATGATTCAAGCATTAATTTCATTGTGCTTTTGCTCATTTTGAAGATTTTGACATTTTCACCTGAAGTGTACAATCAGGCTGAAAATGCATTTAAAGCCATAAAAAGTTCATTTTGGCTCTCACACCTTAACTAAATGTTGTAGACGCAAACTTTTTGCTGTCATTAGTGTATTTTAGCAAAATGAAGATGATTCAAGCATTAATTTCATTGTGCTTTGGCTCATTTTGAAGATTTTGACATTTTCACCTGAAGTGTACAATTAGGGGCTGAAAACGCGTTTAAAGCAATAAAAAGTTCATTTTGGCTCTCACACCTTAACTAAATGTTGTAGACTCAAACTTTTTGCTGTCATTAGTATATTTTAGCAAAATGAAGATGATTCAAGCATTCATTTTATTGTGCTTTTGCTCATTTTGAAGATTTTGACATTTTCACCTGAAGTGTACAATCGGGCTGAAAATGCATTTAAAGCCATAAAAAGTTCATTTTGGCTCTCACACCTTAACTAAATTTTGTAGACTCAAACTTTTTGCTGTCATTAGTGTATGTTAGCAAAATGAAGATGATTCAAGCATTAATTTCATTGTGCTTTTGCTCATTTTGAAGATTTTGACATTTTCACCTGAAGTGTACAATTAGGGGCTGAAAACGCGTTTAAAGCAATAAAAAGTTCATTTTGGCTCTCACACCTTAACTAAATGTTGTAGACTCAAACTTTTTGCTGTCATTAGTATATTTTAGCAAAATGAAGATGATTCAAGCATTAATTTTATTGTGCTTTTGCTCATTTTGAAGATTTTGACATTTTCACCTGAAGTGTACAATCGGGCTGAAAATGCATTTAAAGCCATAAAAAGTTCATTTTGGCTCTTACACCTTAACTAAATGTTGTAGACTCAAACTTTTTGCTGTCATTAGTGTATTTTAGCAAAATGAAGATGATTCAAGCATTAATTTCATTGTGCTTTTGCTCATTTTGAAGATTTTGACATTTTCACCTGAAGTGTACAATTAGGGGCTGAAAACGCGTTTAAAGCAATAAAAAGTTCATTTTGGCTCTCACACCTTAACTAAATGTTGTAGACTCAAACTTTTTGCTGTCATTAGTATATTTTAGCAAAATGAAGATGATTCAAGCATTCATTTTATTGTGCTTTTGCTCATTTTGAAGATTTTGACATTTTCACCTGAAGTGTACAATCGGGCTGAAAATGCATTTAAAGCCATAAAAAGTTCATTTTGGCTCTCACACCTTAACTAAATGTTGTAGACTCAAACTTTTTGCTGTCATTAGTGTATGTTAGCAAAATGAAGATGATTCAAGCATTAATTTCATTGTGCTTTTGCTCATTTTGAAGATTTTGACATTTTCACCTGAAGTGTACAATTAGGGGCTGAAAACGCGTTTAAAGCAATAAAAAGTTCATTTTGGCTCTCACACCTTAACTAAATGTTGTAGACTCAAACTTTTTGCTGTCATTAGTGTATTTTAGCAAAATGAAGATGATTCAAGCATTAATTTCATTGTGCTTTTGCTCATTTTGAAGATTTTGACATTTTCACCTGAAGTGTACAATCGGGCTGAAAATGCATTTAAAGCCATAAAAAGTTCATTTTGGCTCTCACACCTTAACTAAATGTTGTAGACTCAAACTTTTTGCTGTCATTAGTGTATGTTAGCAAAATGAAGATGATTCAAGCATTAATTTCATTGTGCTTTTGCTCATTTTGAAGATTTTGACATTTTCACCTGAAGTGTACAATCAGGCTGAAAATGCATTTAAAGCCATAAAAAGTTCATTTTGGCTCTCACACCTTAACTAAATGTTGTAGACGCAAACTTTTTGCTGTCATTAGTGTATTTTAGCAAAATGAAGATGATTCAAGCATTAATTTCATTGTGCTTTTGCTCATTTTGAAGATTTTGACATTTTCACCTGAAGTGTACAATTAGGGGCTGAAAACGCGTTTAAAGCAATAAAAAGTTCATTTTGGCTCTCACACCTTAACTAAATGTTGTAGACTCAAACTTTTTGCTGTCATTAGTATATTTTAGCAAAATGAAGATGATTCAAGCATTAATTTCATTGTGCTTTTGCTCATTTTGAAGATTTTGACATTTTCACCTGAAGTGTACAATCGGGCTGAAAATGTATTTAAAGCCATAAAAAGTTCATTTTGGCTCTCACACCTTAACTAAATGTTGTAGACTCAAACTTTTTGCTGTCATTAGTGTATTTTAGCAAAATGAAGATGATTCAAGCATTAATTTCATTGTGCTTTTGCTCATTTTGAAGATTTTGACATTTTCACCTGAAGTGTACAATCAGGCTGAAAATGCATTTAAAGCCATATAAAGTTCATTTTGGCTCTCACACCTTAACTAAATGTTGTAGACTCAAACTTTTTGCTGTCATTAGTGTATTTTAGCAAAATGAAGATGATTCAAGCATTAATTTCATTGTGCTTTTGCTCATTTTGAAGATTTTGACATTTTCACCTGAAGTGTACAATTAGGGGCTGAAAACGCGTTTAAAGCAATAAAAAGTTCATTTTGGCTCTCACACCTTAACTAAATGTTGTAGACTCAAACTTTTTGCTGTCATTAGTGTATGTTAGCAAAATGAAGATGATTCAAGCATTAATTTCATTGTGCTTTTGCTCATTTTGAAGATTTTGACATTTTCACCTGAAGTGTACAATCAGGCTGAAAATGCATTTAAAGCCATAAAAAGTTCATTTTGGCTCTCACACCTTAACTAAATGTTGTAGATTCAAACTTTTTGCTGTCATTAGTGTATTTTAGCAAAATGAAGATGATTCAAGCATTAATTTCATTGTGCTTTTGCTCATTTTGAAGATTTTGACATTTTCACCTGAAGTGTACAATCGGGCTGAAAATGCATTTAAAGCCATAAAAAGTTCATTTTGGCTCTCACACCTTAACTAAATGTTGTAGACTCAAACGTTTTGCTGTCATTAGTGTATGTTAGCAAAATGAAGATGATTCAAGCATTAATTTCATTGTGCTTTTGCTCATTTTGAAGATTTTGACATTTTCACCTGAAGTGTACAATCAGGCTGAAAATGCATTTAAAGCCATAAAAAGTTCATTTTGGCTCTCACACCTTAACTAAATGTTGTAGACTCAAACTTTTTGCTGTCATTAGTGTATGTTAGCAAAATGAAGATGATTCAAGCATTCATTTCATTGTGCTTTTGCTCATTTTGAAGATTTTGACATTTTCACCTGAAGTGTACAATCAGGCTGAAAATGCATTTAAAGCCATAAAAAGTTCATTTTGGCTCTCACACCTTAACTAAATGTTGTAGACTCAAACTTTTTGCTGTCATTAGTGTATTTTAGCAAAATGAAGATGATTCAAGCATTAATTTCATTGTGCTTTTGCTCATTTTGAAGATTTTGACATTTTCACCTGAAGTGTACAATCGGGCTGAAAATGCATTTAAAGCCATAAAAAGTTCATTTTGGCTCTCACACCTTAACTAAATGTTGTAGACTCAAACTTTTTGCTGTCATTAGTGTATTTTAGCAAAATGAAGATGATTCAAGCATTAATTTCATTGTGCTTTTGCTCATTTTGAAGATTTTGACATTTTCACCTGAAGTGTACAATCAGGCTGAAAATGCATTTAAAGCCATATAAAGTTCATTTTGGCTCTCACACCTTAACTAAATGTTGTAGACTCAAACTTTTTGCTGTCATTAGTGTATTTTAGCAAAATGAAGATGATTCAAGCATTAATTTCATTGTGCTTTTGCTCATTTTGAAGATTTTGACATTTTCACCTGAAGTGTACAATTAGGGGCTGAAAACGCGTTTAAAGCAATAAAAAGTTCATTTTGGCTCTCACACCTTAACTAAATGTTGTAGACTCAAACTTTTTGCTGTCATTAGTATATTTTAGCAAAATGAAGATGATTCAAGCATTAATTTTATTGTGCTTTTGCTCATTTTGAAGATTTTGACATTTTCACCTGAAGTGTACAATCGGGCTGAAAATGCATTTAAAGCCATAAAAAGTTCATTTTGGCTCTCACACCTTAACTAAATGTTGTAGACTCAAACTTTTTGCTGTCATTAGTGTATGTTAGCAAAATGAAGATGATTCAAGCATTAATTTCATTGTGCTTTTGCTCATTTTGAAGATTTTGACATTTTCACCTGAAGTGTACAATCGGGCTGAAAATGCATTTAAAGCCATAAAAAGTTCATTTTGGCTCTCACACCTTAACTAAATGTTGTAGATTCAAACTTTTTGCTGTCATTAGTGTATTTTAGCAAAATGAAGATGATTCAAGCATTAATTTCATTGTGCTTTTGCTCATTTTGAAGATTTTGACATTTTCACCTGAAGTGTACAATCAGGCTGAAAATGCATTTAAAGCCATAAAAAGATCATTTTGGCTCTCACACCTTAACTAAATGTTGTAGACTCAAACTTTTTGCTGTCATTAGTGTATTTTAGCAAAATGAAGATGATTCAAGCATTAATTTCATTGTGCTTTTGCTCATTTTGAAGATTTTGACATTTTCACCTGAAGTGTACAATCGGGCTGAAAATGCATTTAAAGCCATAAAAAGTTCATTTTGGCTCTCACACCTTAACTAAATGTTGTAGACTCAAACTTTTTGCTGTCATTAGTGTATTTTAGCAAAATGAAGATGATTCAAGCATTAATTTCATTGTGCTTTTGCTCATTTTGAAGATTTTGACATTTTCACCTGAAGTGTACAATTAGGGGCTGAAAACGCGTTTAAAGCAATAAAAAGTTCATTTTGGCTCTCACACCTTAACTAAATGTTGTAGACTCAAACTTTTTGCTGTCATTAGTATATTTTAGCAAAATGAAGATGATTCAAGCATTAATTTTATTGTGCTTTTGCTCATTTTGAAGATTTTGACATTTTCACCTGAAGTGTACAATCGGGCTGAAAATGCATTTAAAGCCATAAAAAGTTCATTTTGGCTCTCACACCTTAACTAAATGTTGTAGACTCAAACTTTTTGCTGTCATTAGTGTATGTTAGCAAAATGAAGATGATTCAAGCATTAATTTCATTGTGCTTTTGCTCATTTTGAAGATTTTGACATTTTCACCTGAAGTGTACAATCAGGCTGAAAATGCATTTAAAGCCATAAAAAGTTCATTTTGGCTCTCACACCTTAACTAAATGTTGTAGACTCAAACTTTTTGCTGTCATTAGTGTATGTTAGCAAAATGAAGATGATTCAAGCATTAATTTTATTGTGCTTTTGCTCATTTTGAAGATTTTGACATTTTCACCTGAAGTGTACAATCGGGCTGAAAATGCATTTAAAGCCATAAAAAGTTCATTTTGGCTCTCACACCTTAACTAAATGTTGTAGACTCAAACTTTTTGCTGTCATTAGTGTATTTTAGCAAAATGAAGATGATTCAAGCATTAATTTCATTGTGCTTTTGCTCATTTTGAAGATTTTGACATTTTCACCTGAAGTGTACAATCGGGCTGAAAATGCATTTAAAGCAATAAAAAGTTCATTTTGGCTCTCACACCTTAACTAAATGTTGTAGATTCAAACTTTTTGCTGTCATTAGTGTATTTTAGCAAAATGAAGATGATTCAAGTATTAATTTCATTGTGCTTTTGCTCATTTTGAAGATTTTGACATTTTCACCTGAAGTGTACAATTAGGGGCTGAAAACGCGTTTAAAGCAATAAAAAGTTCATTTTGGCTCTCACACCTTAACTAAATGTTGTAGACTCAAACTTTTTGCTGTCATTAGTATATTTTAGCAAAATGAAGATGATTCAAGCATTAATTTTATTGTGCTTTTGCTCATTTTGAAGATTTTGACATTTTCACCTGAAGTGTACAATCGGGCTGAAAATGCATTTAAAGCCATAAAAAGTTCATTTTGGCTCTCACACCTTAACTAAATGTTGTAGACTCAAACTTTTTGCTGTCATTAGTGTATGTTAGCAAAATGAAGATGATTCAAGCATTAATTTCATTGTGCTTTTGCTCATTTTGAAGATTTTGACATTTTCACCTGAAGTGTACAATCAGGCTGAAAATGCATTTAAAGCCATAAAAAGTTCATTTTGGCTCTCACACCTTAACTAAATGTTGTAGACTCAAACTTTTTGCTGTCATTAGTGTATTTTAGCAAAATGAAGATGATTCAAGCATTAATTTCATTGTTCTTTTTTTCTCATTTTGAAGATTTTGACATTTTCACCTGAAGTGTACAATCAGGCTGAAAATGCATTTAAAGCCATAAAAAGTTCATTTTGGCTCTCACACCTTAACTAAATGTTGTAGACTCAAACTTTTTGCTGTCATTAGTGTATGTTAGCAAAATGAAGATGATTCAAGCATTAATTTCATTGTGCTTTTGCTCATTTTGAAGATTTTGACATTTTCACCTGAAGTGTACAATCAGGCTGAAAATGCATTTAAAGCCATAAAAAGTTCATTTTGGCTCTCACACCTTAACTAAATGTTGTAGACTCAAACTTTTTGCTGTCATTAGTGTATTTTAGCAAAATGAAGATGATTCAAGCATTAATTTCATTGTGCTTTTGCTCATTTTGAAGATTTTGACATTTTCACCTGAAGTGTACAATTAGGGGCTGAAAACGCGTTTAAAGCAATAAAAAGTTCATTTTTGCTCTCACACCTTAACTAAATGTTGTAGACTCAAACTTTTTGCTGTCATTAGTGTATGTTAGCAAAATGAAGATGATTCAAGCATTAATTTCATTGTGCTTTTGCTCATTTTGAAGATTTTGACATTTTCACCTGAAGTGTACAATCAGGCTGAAAATGCATTTAAAGCCATAAAAAGTTCATTTTGGCTCTCACACCTTAACTAAATGTTGTAGACTCAAACTTTTTGCTGTCATTAGTGTATTTTAGCAAAATGAAGATGATTCAAGCATTAATTTCATTGTGCTTTTGCTCATTTTGAAGATTTTGACATTTTCACCTGAAGTGTACAATCGGGCTGAAAATGCATTTAAAGCCATAAAAAGTTCATTTTGGCTCTCACACCTTAACTAAATGTTGTAGACTCAAACTTGTTGCTGTCATTAGTGTATTTTAGCAAAATGAAGATGATTCAAGTATTAATTTCATTGTGCTTTTGCTCATTTTGAAGATTTTGACATTTTCACCTGAAGTGTACAATTAGGGGCTGAAAACGCGTTTAAAGCAATAAAAAGTTCATTTTGGCTCTCACACCTTAACTAAATGTTGTAGACTCAAACTTTTTGCTGTCATTAGTATATTTTAGCAAAATGAAGATGATTCAAGTATTAATTTCATTGTGCTTTTGCTCATTTTGAAGATTTTGACATTTTCACCTGAAGTGTACAATTAGGGGCTGAAAACGCGTTTAAAGCAATAAAAAGTTCATTTTGGCTCTCACACCTTAACTAAATGTTGTAGACTCAAACTTTTTGCTGTCATTAGTGTATTTTAGCAAAATGAAGATGATTCAAGCATTAATTTCATTGTGCTTTTGCTCATTTTGAAGATTTTGACATTTTCACCTGAAGTGTACAATCAGGCTGAAAATGCATTTAAAGCCATAAAAAGTTCATTTTGGCTCTCACACCTTAACTAAATGTTGTAGACTCAAACTTTTTGCTGTCATTAGTGTATGTTAGCAAAATGAAGATGATTCAAGCATTAATTTTATTGTGCTTTTGCTCATTTTGAAGATTTTGACATTTTCACCTGAAGTGTACAATCGGGCTGAAAATGCATTTAAAGCCATAAAAAGTTCATTTTGGCTCTCACACCTTAACTAAATGTTGTAGACTCAAACTTTTTGCTGTCATTAGCGTATTTTAGCAAAATGAAGATGATTCAAGCATTAATTTCATTGTGCTTTTGCTCATTTTGAAGATTTTGACATTTTCACCTGAAGTGTACAATCGGGCTGAAAATGCATTTAAAGCAATAAAAAGTTCATTTTGGCTCTCACACCTTAACTAAATGTTGTAGATTCAAACTTTTTGCTGTCATTAGTGTATTTTAGCAAAATGAAGATGATTCAAGTATTAATTTCATTGTGCTTTTGCTCATTTTGAAGATTTTGACATTTTCACCTGAAGTGTACAATTAGGGGCTGAAAACGCGTTTAAAGCAATAAAAAAATCATTTTGGCTCTCACACCTTAACTAAATGTTGTAGACTCAAACTTTTTGCTGTCATTAGTATATTTTAGCAAAATGAAGATGATTCAAGCATTAATTTTATTGTGCTTTTGCTCATTTTGAAGATTTTGACATTTTCACCTGAAGTGTACAATCGGGCTGAAAATGCATTTAAAGCCATAAAAAGTTCATTTTGGCTCTCACACCTTAACTAAATGTTGTAGACTCAAACTTTTTGCTGTCATTAGTGTATGTTAGCAAAATGAAGATGATTCAAGCATTAATTTCATTGTGCTTTTGCCCATTTTGAAGATTTTGACATTTTCACCTGAAGTGTACAATCAGGCTGAAAATGCATTTAAAGCCATAAAAAGTTCATTTTGGCTCTCACACCTTAACTAAATGTTGTAGACTCAAACTTTTTGCTGTCATTAGTGTATTTTAGCAAAATGAAGATGATTCAAGCATTAATTTCATTGTTCTTTTTTTCTCATTTTGAAGATTTTGACATTTTCACCTGAAGTGTACAATCAGGCTGAAAATGCATTTAAAGCCATAAAAAGTTCATTTTGGCTCTCACACCTTAACTAAATGTTGTAGACTCAAACTTTTTGCTGTCATTAGTGTATGTTAGCAAAATGAAGATGATTCAAGCATTAATTTCATTGTGCTTTTGCTCATTTTGAAGATTTTGACATTTTCACCTGAAGTGTACAATCGGGCTGAAAATGCATTTAAAGCCATAAAAAGTTCATTTTGGCTCTCACACCTTAACTAAATGTTGTAGACTCAAACTTTTTGCTGTCATTAGTGTATTTTAGCAAAATGAAGATGATTCAAGTATTAATTTCATTGTGCTTTTGCTCATTTTGAAGATTTTGACATTTTCACCTGAAGTGTACAATTAGGGGCTGAAAACGCGTTTAAAGCAATAAAAAGTTCATTTTGGCTCTCACACCTTAACTAAATGTTGTAGACTCAAACTTTTTGCTGTCATTAGTGTATGTTAGCAAAATGAAGATGATTCAAGCATTAATTTCATTGTGCTTTTGCTCATTTTGAAGATTTTGACATTTTCACCTGAAGTGTACAATCAGGCTGAAAATGCATTTAAAGCCATAAAAAGTTCATTTTGGCTCTCACACCTTAACTAAATGTTGTAGACTCAAACTTTTTGCTGTCATTAGTGTATTTTAGCAAAATGAAGATGATTCAAGCATTAATTTCATTGTGCTTTTGCTCATTTTGAAGATTTTGACATTTTCACCTGAAGTGTACAATCGGGCTGAAAATGCATTTAAAGCCATAAAAAGTTCATTTTGGCTCTCACACCTTAACTAAATGTTGTAGACTCAAACGTGTTGCTGTCATTAGTGTATTTTAGCAAAATGAAGATGATTCAAGCATTAATTTCATTGTTCTTTTGCTCATTTTGAAGATTTTGACATTTTCACCTGAAGTGTACAATCAGGCTGAAAATGCATTTAAAGCCATAAAAAGTTCATTTTGGCTCTCACACCTTAACTAAATGTTGTAGACTCAAACTTTTTGCTGTCATTAGTGTATTTTAGCAAAATGAAGATGATTCAAGCATTAATTTCATTGTTCTTTTTTTCTCATTTTGAAGATTTTGACATTTTCACCTGAAGTGTACAATCAGGCTGAAAATGCATTTAAAGCCATAAAAAGTTCATTTTGGCTCTCACACCTTAACTAAATGTTGTAGACTCAAACTTTTTGCTGTCATTAGTGTATGTTAGCAAAATGAAGATGATTCAAGCATTAATTTCATTGTGCTTTTGCTCATTTTGAAGATTTTGACATTTTCACCTGAAGTGTACAATCAGGCTGAAAATGCATTTAAAGCCATAAAAAGTTCATTTTGGCTCTCACACCTTAACTAAATGTTGTAGACTCAAACTTTTTGCTGTCATTAGTGTATTTTAGCAAAATGAAGATGATTCAAGCATTAATTTCATTGTGCTTTTGCTCATTTTGAAGATTTTGACATTTTCACCTGAAGTGTACAATTAGGGGCTGAAAACGCGTTTAAAGCAATAAAAAG
Source organism: Leptonotus elevatus (assembly GCF_054856555.1). Taxonomy (NCBI): domain Eukaryota; kingdom Metazoa; phylum Chordata; class Actinopteri; order Syngnathiformes; family Syngnathidae; genus Leptonotus; species Leptonotus elevatus. The sequence continues at coordinate 46,527 of NW_028233496.1, read as the reverse complement.
TTCATTTTTGCTCTCACACCTTAACTAAATGTTGTAGACTCAAACTTTTTGCTGTCATTAGTGTATGTTAGCAAAATGAAGATGATTCAAGCATTAATTTCATTGTGCTTTTGCTCATTTTGAAGATTTTGACATTTTCACCTGAAGTGTACAATCAGGCTGAAAATGCATTTAAAGCCATAAAAAGTTCATTTTGGCTCTCACACCTTAACTAAATGTTGTAGACTCAAACTTTTTGCTGTCATTAGTGTATTTTAGCAAAATGAAGATGATTCAAGCATTAATTTCATTGTGCTTTTGCTCATTTTGAAGATTTTGACATTTTCACCTGAAGTGTACAATCGGGCTGAAAATGCATTTAAAGCCATAAAAAGTTCATTTTGGCTCTCACACCTTAACTAAATGTTGTAGACTCAAACTTGTTGCTGTCATTAGTGTATTTTAGCAAAATGAAGATGATTCAAGTATTAATTTCATTGTGCTTTTGCTCATTTTGAAGATTTTGACATTTTCACCTGAAGTGTACAATTAGGGGCTGAAAACGCGTTTAAAGCAATAAAAAGTTCATTTTGGCTCTCACACCTTAACTAAATGTTGTAGACTCAAACTTTTTGCTGTCATTAGTATATTTTAGCAAAATGAAGATGATTCAAGTATTAATTTCATTGTGCTTTTGCTCATTTTGAAGATTTTGACATTTTCACCTGAAGTGTACAATTAGGGGCTGAAAACGCGTTTAAAGCAATAAAAAGTTCATTTTGGCTCTCACACCTTAACTAAATGTTGTAGACTCAAACTTTTTGCTGTCATTAGTGTATTTTAGCAAAATGAAGATGATTCAAGCATTAATTTCATTGTGCTTTTGCTCATTTTGAAGATTTTGACATTTTCACCTGAAGTGTACAATCAGGCTGAAAATGCATTTAAAGCCATAAAAAGTTCATTTTGGCTCTCACACCTTAACTAAATGTTGTAGACTCAAACTTTTTGCTGTCATTAGTGTATGTTAGCAAAATGAAGATGATTCAAGCATTAATTTTATTGTGCTTTTGCTCATTTTGAAGATTTTGACATTTTCACCTGAAGTGTACAATCGGGCTGAAAATGCATTTAAAGCCATAAAAAGTTCATTTTGGCTCTCACACCTTAACTAAATGTTGTAGACTCAAACTTTTTGCTGTCATTAGCGTATTTTAGCAAAATGAAGATGATTCAAGCATTAATTTCATTGTGCTTTTGCTCATTTTGAAGATTTTGACATTTTCACCTGAAGTGTACAATCGGGCTGAAAATGCATTTAAAGCAATAAAAAGTTCATTTTGGCTCTCACACCTTAACTAAATGTTGTAGATTCAAACTTTTTGCTGTCATTAGTGTATTTTAGCAAAATGAAGATGATTCAAGTATTAATTTCATTGTGCTTTTGCTCATTTTGAAGATTTTGACATTTTCACCTGAAGTGTACAATTAGGGGCTGAAAACGCGTTTAAAGCAATAAAAAAATCATTTTGGCTCTCACACCTTAACTAAATGTTGTAGACTCAAACTTTTTGCTGTCATTAGTATATTTTAGCAAAATGAAGATGATTCAAGCATTAATTTTATTGTGCTTTTGCTCATTTTGAAGATTTTGACATTTTCACCTGAAGTGTACAATCGGGCTGAAAATGCATTTAAAGCCATAAAAAGTTCATTTTGGCTCTCACACCTTAACTAAATGTTGTAGACTCAAACTTTTTGCTGTCATTAGTGTATGTTAGCAAAATGAAGATGATTCAAGCATTAATTTCATTGTGCTTTTGCCCATTTTGAAGATTTTGACATTTTCACCTGAAGTGTACAATCAGGCTGAAAATGCATTTAAAGCCATAAAAAGTTCATTTTGGCTCTCACACCTTAACTAAATGTTGTAGACTCAAACTTTTTGCTGTCATTAGTGTATTTTAGCAAAATGAAGATGATTCAAGCATTAATTTCATTGTTCTTTTTTTCTCATTTTGAAGATTTTGACATTTTCACCTGAAGTGTACAATCAGGCTGAAAATGCATTTAAAGCCATAAAAAGTTCATTTTGGCTCTCACACCTTAACTAAATGTTGTAGACTCAAACTTTTTGCTGTCATTAGTGTATGTTAGCAAAATGAAGATGATTCAAGCATTAATTTCATTGTGCTTTTGCTCATTTTGAAGATTTTGACATTTTCACCTGAAGTGTACAATCAGGCTGAAAATGCATTTAAAGCCATAAAAAGTTCATTTTGGCTCTCACACCTTAACTAAATGTTGTAGACTCAAACTTTTTGCTGTCATTAGTGTATTTTAGCAAAATGAAGATGATTCAAGCATTAATTTCATTGTGCTTTTGCTCATTTTGAAGATTTTGACATTTTCACCTGAAGTGTACAATTAGGGGCTGAAAACGCGTTTAAAGCAATAAAAAGTTCATTTTGGCTCTCACACCTTAACTAAATGTTGTAGACTCAAACTTTTTGCTGTCATTAGTGTATTTTAGCAAAATGAAGATGATTCAAGCATTAATTTCATTGTGCTTTTGCTCATTTTGAAGATTTTGACATTTTCACCTGAAGTGTACAATTAGGGGCTGAAAACGCGTTTAAAGCAATAAAAAGTTCATTTTTGCTCTCACACCTTAACTAAATGTTGTAGACTCAAACTTTTTGCTGTCATTAGTGTATGTTAGCAAAATGAAGATGATTCAAGCATTAATTTCATTGTGCTTTTGCTCATTTTGAAGATTTTGACATTTTCACCTGAAGTGTACAATCGGGCTGAAAATGCATTTAAAGCCATAAAAAGTTCATTTTGGCTCTCACACCTTAACTAAATGTTGTAGACTCAAACTTTTTGCTGTCATTAGTGTATTTTAGCAAAATGAAGATGATTCAAGTATTAATTTCATTGTGCTTTTGCTCATTTTGAAGATTTTGACATTTTCACCTGAAGTGTACAATTAGGGGCTGAAAACGCGTTTAAAGCAATAAAAAGTTCATTTTGGCTCTCACACCTTAACTAAATGTTGTAGACTCAAACTTTTTGCTGTCATTAGTGTATGTTAGCAAAATGAAGATGATTCAAGCATTAATTTCATTGTGCTTTTGCTCATTTTGAAGATTTTGACATTTTCACCTGAAGTGTACAATCAGGCTGAAAATGCATTTAAAGCCATAAAAAGTTCATTTTGGCTCTCACACCTTAACTAAATGTTGTAGACTCAAACTTTTTGCTGTCATTAGTGTATTTTAGCAAAATGAAGATGATTCAAGCATTAATTTCATTGTGCTTTTGCTCATTTTGAAGATTTTGACATTTTCACCTGAAGTGTACAATCGGGCTGAAAATGCATTTAAAGCCATAAAAAGTTCATTTTGGCTCTCACACCTTAACTAAATGTTGTAGACTCAAACGTGTTGCTGTCATTAGTGTATTTTAGCAAAATGAAGATGATTCAAGCATTAATTTCATTGTGCTTTTGCTCATTTTGAAGATTTTGACATTTTCACCTGAAGTGTACAATCGGGCTGAAAATGCATTTAAAGCCATAAAAAGTTCATTTTGGCTCTCACACCTTAACTAAATGTTGTAGACTCAAACTTTTTGCTGTCATTAGTGTATTTTAGCAAAATGAAGATGATTCAAGCATTAATTTCATTGTGCTTTTGCTCATTTTGAAGATTTTGACATTTTCACCTGAAGTGTACAATCAGGCTGAAAATGCATTTAAAGCCATATAAAGTTCATTTTGGCTCTCACACCTTAACTAAATGTTGTAGACTCAAACTTTTTGCTGTCATTAGTGTATTTTAGCAAAATGAAGATGATTCAAGCATTAATTTCATTGTGCTTTTGCTCATTTTGAAGATTTTGACATTTTCACCTGAAGTGTACAATTAGGGGCTGAAAACGCGTTTAAAGCAATAAAAAGTTCATTTTGGCTCTCACACCTTAACTAAATGTTGTAGACTCAAACTTTTTGCTGTCATTAGTATATTTTAGCAAAATGAAGATGATTCAAGCATTAATTTTATTGTGCTTTTGCTCATTTTGAAGATTTTGACATTTTCACCTGAAGTGTACAATCGGGCTGAAAATGCATTTAAAGCCATAAAAAGTTCATTTTGGCTCTCACACCTTAACTAAATGTTGTAGACTCAAACTTTTTGCTGTCATTAGTGTATGTTAGCAAAATGAAGATGATTCAAGCATTAATTTCATTGTGCTTTTGCTCATTTTGAAGATTTTGACATTTTCACCTGAAGTGTACAATCGGGCTGAAAATGCATTTAAAGCCATAAAAAGTTCATTTTGGCTCTCACACCTTAACTAAATGTTGTAGATTCAAACTTTTTGCTGTCATTAGTGTATTTTAGCAAAATGAAGATGATTCAAGCATTAATTTCATTGTGCTTTTGCTCATTTTGAAGATTTTGACATTTTCACCTGAAGTGTACAATCAGGCTGAAAATGCATTTAAAGCCATAAAAAGATCATTTTGGCTCTCACATCTTAACTAAATGTTGTAGACTCAAACTTTTTGCTGTCATTAGTGTATTTTAGCAAAATGAAGATGATTCAAGCATTAATTTCATTGTGCTTTTGCTCATTTTGAAGATTTTGACATTTTCACCTGAAGTGTACAATCGGGCTGAAAATGCATTTAAAGCCATAAAAAGTTCATTTTGGCTCTCACACCTTAACTAAATGTTGTAGACTCAAACTTTTTGCTGTCATTAGTGTATTTTAGCAAAATGAAGATGATTCAAGCATTAATTTCATTGTGCTTTTGCTCATTTTGAAGATTTTGACATTTTCACCTGAAGTGTACAATTAGGGGCTGAAAACGCGTTTAAAGCAATAAAAAGTTCATTTTGGCTCTCACACCTTAACTAAATGTTGTAGACTCAAACTTTTTGCTGTCATTAGTATATTTTAGCAAAATGAAGATGATTCAAGCATTAATTTTATTGTGCTTTTGCTCATTTTGAAGATTTTGACATTTTCACCTGAAGTGTACAATCGGGCTGAAAATGCATTTAAAGCCATAAAAAGTTCATTTTGGCTCTCACACCTTAACTAAATGTTGTAGACTCAAACTTTTTGCTGTCATTAGTGTATGTTAGCAAAATGAAGATGATTCAAGCATTAATTTCATTGTGCTTTTGCTCATTTTGAAGATTTTGACATTTTCACCTGAAGTGTACAATCAGGCTGAAAATGCATTTAAAGCCATAAAAAGTTCATTTTGGCTCTCACACCTTAACTAAATGTTGTAGACTCAAACTTTTTGCTGTCATTAGTGTATGTTAGCAAAATGAAGATGATTCAAGCATTAATTTTATTGTGCTTTTGCTCATTTTGAAGATTTTGACATTTTCACCTGAAGTGTACAATCGGGCTGAAAATGCATTTAAAGCCATAAAAAGTTCATTTTGGCTCTCACACCTTAACTAAATGTTGTAGACTCAAACTTTTTGCTGTCATTAGTGTATTTTAGCAAAATGAAGATGATTCAAGCATTAATTTCATTGTGCTTTTGCTCATTTTGAAGATTTTGACATTTTCACCTGAAGTGTACAATCGGGCTGAAAATGCATTTAAAGCAATAAAAAGTTCATTTTGGCTCTCACACCTTAACTAAATGTTGTAGATTCAAACTTTTTGCTGTCATTAGTGTATTTTAGCAAAATGAAGATGATTCAAGTATTAATTTCATTGTGCTTTTGCTCATTTTGAAGATTTTGACATTTTCACCTGAAGTGTACAATTAGGGGCTGAAAACGCGTTTAAAGCAATAAAAAGTTCATTTTGGCTCTCACACCTTAACTAAATGTTGTAGACTCAAACTTTTTGCTGTCATTAGTATATTTTAGCAAAATGAAGATGATTCAAGCATTAATTTTATTGTGCTTTTGCTCATTTTGAAGATTTTGACATTTTCACCTGAAGTGTACAATCGGGCTGAAAATGCATTTAAAGCCATAAAAAGTTCATTTTGGCTCTCACACCTTAACTAAATGTTGTAGACTCAAACTTTTTGCTGTCATTAGTGTATGTTAGCAAAATGAAGATGATTCAAGCATTAATTTCATTGTGCTTTTGCTCATTTTGAAGATTTTGACATTTTCACCTGAAGTGTACAATCAGGCTGAAAATGCATTTAAAGCCATAAAAAGTTCATTTTGGCTCTCACACCTTAACTAAATGTTGTAGACTCAAACTTTTTGCTGTCATTAGTGTATTTTAGCAAAATGAAGATGATTCAAGCATTAATTTCATTGTTCTTTTTTGCTCATTTTGAAGATTTTGACATTTTCACCTGAAGTGTACAATCAGGCTGAAAATGCATTTAAAGCCATAAAAAGTTCATTTTGGCTCTCACACCTTAACTAAATGTTGTAGACTCAAACTTTTTGCTGTCATTAGTGTATGTTAGCAAAATGAAGATGATTCAAGCATTAATTTCATTGTGCTTTTGCTCATTTTGAAGATTTTGACATTTTCACCTGAAGTGTACAATCAGGCTGAAAATGCATTTAAAGCCATAAAAAGTTCATTTTGGCTCTCACACCTTAACTAAATGTTGTAGACTCAAACTTTTTGCTGTCATTAGTGTATTTTAGCAAAATGAAGATGATTCAAGCATTAATTTCATTGTGCTTTTGCTCATTTTGAAGATTTTGACATTTTCACCTGAAGTGTACAATTAGGGGCTGAAAACGCGTTTAAAGCAATAAAAAGTTCATTTTTGCTCTCACACCTTAACTAAATGTTGTAGACTCAAACTTTTTGCTGTCATTAGTGTATGTTAGCAAAATGAAGATGATTCAAGCAATAATTTCATTGTGCTTTTGCTCATTTTGAAGATTTTGACATTTTCACCTGAAGTGTACAATCAGGCTGAAAATGCATTTAAAGCCATAAAAAGTTCATTTTGGCTCTCACACCTTAACTAAATGTTGTAGACTCAAACTTTTTGCTGTCATTAGTGTATTTTAGCAAAATGAAGATGAGTCAAGCATTAATTTCATTGTGCTTTTGCTCATTTTGAAGATTTTGACATTTTCACCTGAAGTGTACAATCGGGCTGAAAATGCATTTAAAGCCATAAAAAGTTCATTTTGGCTCTCACACCTTAACTAAATGTTGTAGACTCAAACTTTTTGCTGTCATTAGTGTATTTTAGCAAAATGAAGATGATTCAAGTATTAATTTCATTGTGCTTTTGCTCATTTTGAAGATTTTGACATTTTCACCTGAAGTGTACAATTAGGGGCTGAAAACGCGTTTAAAGCAATAAAAAGTTCATTTTGGCTCTCACACCTTAACTAAATGTTGTAGACTCAAACTTTTTGCTGTCATTAGTATATTTTAGCAAAATGAAGATGATTCAAGTATTAATTTCATTGTGCTTTTGCTCATTTTGAAGATTTTGACATTTTCACCTGAAGTGTACAATTAGGGGCTGAAAACGCGTTTAAAGCAATAAAAAGTTCATTTTGGCTCTCACACCTTAACTAAATGTTGTAGACTCAAACTTTTTGCTGTCATTAGTGTATTTTAGCAAAATGAAGATGATTCAAGCATTAATTTCATTGTGCTCTTGCTCATTTTGAAGATTTTGACATTTTCACCTGAAGTGTACAATCAGGCTGAAAATGCATTTAAAGCCATAAAAAGTTCATTTTGGCTCTCACACCTTAACTAAATGTTGTAGACTCAAACTTTTTGCTGTCATTAGTGTATGTTAGCAAAATGAAGATGATTCAAGCATTAATTTTATTGTGCTTTTGCTCATTTTGAAGATTTTGACATTTTCACCTGAAGTGTACAATCGGGCTGAAAATGCATTTAAAGCCATAAAAAGTTCATTTTGGCTCTCACACCTTAACTAAATGTTGTAGACTCAAACTTTTTGCTGTCATTAGCGTATTTTAGCAAAATGAAGATGATTCAAGCATTAATTTCATTGTGCTTTTGCTCATTTTGAAGATTTTGACATTTTCACCTGAAGTGTACAATCGGGCTGAAAATGCATTTAAAGCAATAAAAAGTTCATTTTGGCTCTCACACCTTAACTAAATGTTGTAGACTCAAACTTTTTGCTGTCTTTAGTATATTTTAGCAAAATGAAGATGATTCAAGCATTAATTTTATTGTGCTTTTGCTCATTTTGAAGATTTTGACATTTTCACCTGAAGTGTACAATCGGGCTGAAAATGCATTTAAAGCCATAAAAAGTTCATTTTGGCTCTCACACCTTAACTAAATGTTGTAGACTCAAACTTTTTGCTGTCATTAGTGTATGTTAGCAAAATGAAGATGATTCAAGCATTAATTTCATTGTGCTTTTGCTCATTTTGAAGATTTTGACATTTTCACCTGAAGTGTACAATCAGGCTGAAAATGCATTTAAAGCCATAAAAAGTTCATTTTGGCTCTCACACCTTAACTAAATGTTGTAGACTCAAACTTTTTGCTGTCATTAGTGTATGTTAGCAAAATGAAGATGATTCAAGCATTAATTTTATTGTGCTTTTGCTCATTTTGAAGATTTTGACATTTTCACCTGAAGTGTACAATCGGGCTGAAAATGCATTTAAAGCCATAAAAAGTTCATTTTGGCTCTCACACCTTAACTAAATGTTGTAGACTCAAACTTTTTGCTGTCATTAGTGTATTTTAGCAAAATGAAGATGATTCAAGCATTAATTTCATTGTGCTTTTGCTCATTTTGAAGATTTTGACATTTTCACCTGAAGTGTACAATCGGGCTGAAAATGCATTTAAAGCAATAAAAAGTTCATTTTGGCTCTCACACCTTAACTAAATGTTGTAGATTCAAACTTTTTGCTGTCATTAGTGTATTTTAGCAAAATGAAGATGATTCAAGTATTAATTTCATTGTGCTTTTGCTCATTTTGAAGATTTTGACATTTTCACCTGAAGTGTACAATTAGGGGCTGAAAACGCGTTTAAAGCAATAAAAAGTTCATTTTGGCTCTCACACCTTAACTAAATGTTGTAGACTCAAACTTTTTGCTGTCATTAGTATATTTTAGCAAAATGAAGATGATTCAAGCATTAATTTTATTGTGCTTTTGCTCATTTTGAAGATTTTGACATTTTCACCTGAAGTGTACAATCGGGCTGAAAATGCATTTAAAGCCATAAAAAGTTCATTTTGGCTCTCACACCTTAACTAAATGTTGTAGACTCAAACTTTTTGCTGTCATTAGTGTATGTTAGCAAAATGAAGATGATTCAAGCATTAATTTCATTGTGCTTTTGCTCATTTTGAAGATTTTGACATTTTCACCTGAAGTGTACAATCAGGCTGAAAATGCATTTAAAGCCATAAAAAGTTCATTTTGGCTCTCACACCTTAACTAAATGTTGTAGACTCAAACTTTTTGCTGTCATTAGTGTATTTTAGCAAAATGAAGATGATTCAAGCATTAATTTCATTGTTCTTTTTTTCTCATTTTGAAGATTTTGACATTTTCACCTGAAGTGTACAATCAGGCTGAAAATGCATTTAAAGCCATAAAAAGTTCATTTTGGCTCTCACACCTTAACTAAATGTTGTAGACTCAAACTTTTTGCTGTCATTAGTGTATGTTAGCAAAATGAAGATGATTCAAGCATTAATTTCATTGTGCTTTTGCTCATTTTGAAGATTTTGACATTTTCACCTGAAGTGTACAATCAGGCTGAAAATGCATTTAAAGCCATAAAAAGTTCATTTTGGCTCTCACACCTTAACTAAATGTTGTAGACTCAAACTTTTTGCTGTCATTAGTGTATTTTAGCAAAATGAAGATGATTCAAGCATTAATTTCATTGTGCTTTTGCTCATTTTGAAGATTTTGACATTTTCACCTGAAGTGTACAATTAGGGGCTGAAAACGCGTTTAAAGCAATAAAAAGTTCATTTTTGCTCTCACACCTTAACTAAATGTTGTAGACTCAAACTTTTTGCTGTCATTAGTGTATGTTAGCAAAATGAAGATGATTCAAGCAATAATTTCATTGTGCTTTTGCTCATTTTGAAGATTTTGACATTTTCACCTGAAGTGTACAATCAGGCTGAAAATGCATTTAAAGCCATAAAAAGTTCATTTTGGCTCTCACACCTTAACTAAATGTTGTAGACTCAAACTTTTTGCTGTCATTAGTGTATTTTAGCAAAATGAAGATGAGTCAAGCATTAATTTCATTGTGCTTTTGCTCATTTTGAAGATTTTGACATTTTCACCTGAAGTGTACAATCGGGCTGAAAATGCATTTAAAGCCATAAAAAGTTCATTTTGGCTCTCACACCTTAACTAAATGTTGTAGACTCAAACTTTTTGCTGTCATTAGTGTATTTTAGCAAAATGAAGATGATTCAAGTATTAATTTCATTGTGCTTTTGCTCATTTTGAAGATTTTGACATTTTCACCTGAAGTGTACAATTAGGGGCTGAAAACGCGTTTAAAGCAATAAAAAGTTCATTTTGGCTCTCACACCTTAACTAAATGTTGTAGACTCAAACTTTTTGCTGTCATTAGTATATTTTAGCAAAATGAAGATGATTCAAGTATTAATTTCATTGTGCTTTTGCTCATTTTGAAGATTTTGACATTTTCACCTGAAGTGTACAATTAGGGGCTGAAAACGCGTTTAAAGCAATAAAAAGTTCATTTTGGCTCTCACACCTTAACTAAATGTTGTAGACTCAAACTTTTTGCTGTCATTAGTGTATTTTAGCAAAATGAAGATGATTCAAGCATTAATTTCATTGTGCTCTTGCTCATTTTGAAGATTTTGACATTTTCACCTGAAGTGTACAATCAGGCTGAAAATGCATTTAAAGCCATAAAAAGTTCATTTTGGCTCTCACACCTTAACTAAATGTTGTAGACTCAAACTTTTTGCTGTCATTAGTGTATGTTAGCAAAATGAAGATGATTCAAGCATTAATTTTATTGTGCTTTTGCTCATTTTGAAGATTTTGACATTTTCACCTGAAGTGTACAATCGGGCTGAAAATGCATTTAAAGCCATAAAAAGTTCATTTTGGCTCTCACACCTTAACTAAATGTTGTAGACTCAAACTTTTTGCTGTCATTAGCGTATTTTAGCAAAATGAAGATGATTCAAGCATTAATTTCATTGTGCTTTTGCTCATTTTGAAGATTTTGACATTTTCACCTGAAGTGTACAATCGGGCTGAAAATGCATTTAAAGCAATAAAAAGTTCATTTTGGCTCTCACACCTTAACTAAATGTTGTAGATTCAAACTTTTTGCTGTCATTAGTGTATTTTAGCAAAATGAAGATGATTCAAGTATTAATTTCATTGTGCTTTTGCTCATTTTGAAGATTTTGACATTTTCACCTGAAGTGTACAATTAGGGGCTGAAAACGCGTTTAAAGCAATAAAAAATTCATTTTGGCTCTCACACCTTAACTAAATGTTGTAGACTCAAACTTTTTGCTGTCATTAGTATATTTTAGCAAAATGAAGATGATTCAAGCATTAATTTTATTGTGCTTTTGCTCATTTTGAAGATTTTGACATTTTCACCTGAAGTGTACAATCGGGCTGAAAATGCATTTAAAGCCATAAAAAGTTCATTTTGGCTCTCACACCTTAACTAAATGTTGTAGACTCAAACTTTTTGCTGTCATTAGTGTATGTTAGCAAAATGAAGATGATTCAAGCATTAATTTCATTGTGCTTTTGCTCATTTTGAAGATTTTGACATTTTCACCTGAAGTGTACAATCAGGCTGAAAATGCATTTAAAGCCATAAAAAGTTCATTTTGGCTCTCACACCTTAACTAAATGTTGTAGACTCAAACTTTTTGCTGTCATTAGTGTATTTTAGCAAAATGAAGATGATTCAAGCATTAATTTCATTGTTCTTTTTTTCTCATTTTGAAGATTTTGACATTTTCACCTGAAGTGTACAATCAGGCTGAAAATGCATTTAAAGCCATAAAAAGTTCATTTTGGCTCTCACACCTTAACTAAATGTTGTAGACTCAAACTTTTTGCTGTCATTAGTGTATGTTAGCAAAATGAAGATGATTCTAGCATTAATTTCATTGTGCTTTTGCTCATTTTGAAGATTTTGACATTTTCACCTGAAGTGTACAATCAGGCTGAAAATGCATTTAAAGCCATAAAAAGTTCATTTTGGCTCTCACACCTTAACTAAATGTTGTAGACTCAAACTTTTTGCTGTCATTAGTGTATTTTAGCAAAATGAAGATGATTCAAGCATTAATTTCATTGTGCTTTTGCTCATTTTGAAGATTTTGACATTTTCACCTGAAGTGTACAATTAGGGGCTGAAAACGCGTTTAAAGCAATAAAAAGTTCATTTTGGCTCTCACACCTTAACTAAATGTTGTAGACTCAAACTTTTTGCTGTCATTAGTGTATTTTAGCAAAATGAAGATGATTCAAGCATTAATTTCATTGTGCTTTTGCTCATTTTGAAGATTTTGACATTTTCACCTGAAGTGTACAATTAGGGGCTGAAAACGCGTTTAAAGCAATAAAAAGTTCATTTTTGCTCTCACACCTTAACTAAATGTTGTAGACTCAAACTTTTTGCTGTCATTAGTGTATGTTAGCAAAATGAAGATGATTCAAGCATTAATTTCATTGTGCTTTTGCTCATTTTGAAGATTTTGACATTTTCACCTGAAGTGTACAATCGGGCTGAAAATGCATTTAAAGCCATAAAAAGTTCATTTTGGCTCTCACACCTTAACTAAATGTTGTAGATTCAAACTTTTTGCTGTCATTAGTGTATTTTAGCAAAATGAAGATGATTCAAGCATTAATTTCATTGTGCTTTTGCTCATTTTGAAGATTTTGACATTTTCACCTGAAGTGTACAATCAGGCTGAAAATGCATTTAAAGCCATAAAAAGATCATTTTGGCTCTCACACCCTAACTAAATGTTGTAGACTCAAACTTTTTGCTGTCATTAGTGTATTTTAGCAAAATGAAGATGATTCAAGCATTAATTTCATTGTGCTTTTGCTCATTTTGAAGATTTTGACATTTTCACCTGAAGTGTACAATCGGGCTGAAAATGCATTTAAAGCCATAAAAAGTTCATTTTGGCTCTCACACCTTAACTAAATGTTGTAGACTCAAACTTTTTGCTGTCATTAGTGTATTTTAGCAAAATGAAGATGATTCAAGCATTAATTTCATTGTGCTTTTGCTCATTTTGAAGATTTTGACATTTTCACCTGAAGTGTACAATTAGGGGCTGAAAACGCGTTTAAAGCAATAAAAAGTTCATTTTGGCTCTCACACCTTAACTAAATGTTGTAGACTCAAACTTTTTGCTGTCATTAGTATATTTTAGCAAAATGAAGATGATTCAAGCATTAATTTTATTGTGCTTTTGCTCATTTTGAAGATTTTGACATTTTCACCTGAAGTGTACAATCGGGCTGAAAATGCATTTAAAGCCATAAAAAGTTCATTTTGGCTCTCACACCTTAACTAAATGTTGTAGACTCAAACTTTTTGCTGTCATTAGTGTATGTTAGCAAAATGAAGATGATTCAAGCATTAATTTCATTGTGCTTTTGCTCATTTTGAAGATTTTGACATTTTCACCTGAAGTGTACAATCAGGCTGAAAATGCATTTAAAGCCATAAAAAGTTCATTTTGGCTCTCACACCTTAACTAAATGTTGTAGACTCAAACTTTTTGCTGTCATTAGTGTATGTTAGCAAAATGAAGATGATTCAAGCATTAATTTTATTGTGCTTTTGCTCATTTTGAAGATTTTGACATTTTCACCTGAAGTGTACAATCGGGCTGAAAATGCATTTAAAGCCATAAAAAGTTCATTTTGGCTCTCACACCTTAACTAAATGTTGTAGACTCAAACTTTTTGCTGTCATTAGTGTATTTTAGCAAAATGAAGATGATTCAAGCATTAATTTCATTGTGCTTTTGCTCATTTTGAAGATTTTGACATTTTCACCTGAAGTGTACAATCGGGCTGAAAATGCATTTAAAGCCATAAAAAGTTCATTTTGGCTCTCACACCTTAACTAAATGTTGTAGACTCAAACTTTTTGCTGTCATTAGTGTATTTTAGCAAAATGAAGATGATTCAAGCATTAATTTCATTGTGCTTTTGCTCATTTTGAAGATTTTGACATTTTCACCTGAAGTGTACAATTAGGGGCTGAAAACGCGTTTAAAGCAATAAAAAGTTCATTTTGGCTCTCACACCTTAACTAAATGTTGTAGACTCAAACTTTTTGCTGTCATTAGTATATTTTAGCAAAATGAAGATGATTCAAGCATTAATTTTATTGTGCTTTTGCTCATTTTGAAGATTTTGACATTTTCACCTGAAGTGTACAATCGGGCTGAAAATGCATTTAAAGCCATATAAAGTTCATTTTGGCTCTCACACCTTAACTAAATGTTGTAGACTCAAACTTTTTGCTGTCATTAGTGTATGTTAGCAAAATGAAGATGATTCAAGCATTAATTTCATTGTGCTTTTGCTCATTTTGAAGATTTTGACATTTTCACCTGAAGTGTACAATCAGGCTGAAAATGCATTTAAAGCCATAAAAAGTTCATTTTGGCTCTCACACCTTAACTAAATGTTGTAGACTCAAACTTTTTGCTGTCATTAGTGTATGTTAGCAAAATGAAGATGATTCAAGCATTAATTTCATTGTGCTTTTGCTCATTTTGAAGATTTTGACATTTTCATCTGAAGTGTACAATCTGGCTGAAAATGCATTTAAAGCCATAAAAAGTTCATTTTGGCTCTCACACCTTAACTAAATGTTGTAGACTCAAACGTTTTGCTGTCATTAGTGTATGTTAGCAAAATGAAGATGATTCAAGCATTAATTTCATTGTGCTTTTGCTCATTTTGAAGATTTTGACATTTTCACCTGAAGTGTACAATCAGGCTGCAAATGCATTTAAAGCCATAAAAAGTTCATTTTGGCTCTCACACCTTAACTAAATGTTGTAGACTCAAACTTTTTGCTGTCATTAGTGTATTTTAGCAAAATGAAGATGATTCAAGCATTAATTTCATTGTGCTTTTGCTCATTTTGAAGATTTTGACATTTTCACCTGAAGTGTACAATCAGGCTGAAAATGCATTTAAAGCCATAAAAAGTTCATTTTGGCTCTCACACCTTAACTAAATGTTGTAGACTCAAACTTTTTGCTGTCATTAGTGTATTTTAGCAAAATTAAGATGATTCAAGCATTAATTTCATTGTGCTTTTGCTCATTTTGAAGATTTTGACATTTTCACCTGAAGTGTACAATTAGGGGCTGAAAACGCGTTTAAAGCAATAAAAAGTTCATTTTGGCTCTCACACCTTAACTAAATGTTGTAGACTCAAACTTTTTGCTGTCATTAGTATATTTTAGCAAAATGAAGATGATTCAAGCATTAATTTCATTATGCTTTTGCTCATTTTGAAGATTTTGACATTTTCACCTGAAGTGTACAATCAGGCTGAAAATGCATTTAAAGCCATAAAAAGTTCATTTTGGCTCTCACACCTTAACTAAATGTTGTAGACTCAAACTTTTTGCTGTCATTAGTGTATTTTAGCAAAATGAAGATGATTCAAGCATTAATTTCATTGTGCTTTTGCTCATTTTGAAGATTTTGACATTTTCACCTGAAGTGTACAATCAGGCTGAAAATGCATTTAAAGCCATAAAAAGTTCATTTTGGCTCTCACACCTTAACTAAATGTTGTAGACTCAAACTTTTTGCTGTCATTAGTGTATTTGAGCAAAATGAAGATGATTCAAGCATTAATTTCATTGTGCTTTTGCTCATTTTGAAGATTTTGACATTTTCACCTGAAGTGTACAATAAGGCTGAAAATGCATTTAAAGCCATAAAAAGTTCATTTTGGCTCTCACACCTTAACTAAATGTTGTAGACTCAAACTTTTTGCTGTCATTAGTGTATGTTAGCAAAATGAAGATGATTCAAGCATTAATTTCATTGTGCTTTTGCTCATTTTGAAGATTTTGACATTTTCACCTGAAGTGTACAATCAGGCTGAAAATGCATTTAAAGCCATAAAAAGTTCATTTTGGCTCTCACACCTTAACTAAATGTTGTAGATTCAAACTTTTTGCTGTCATTAGTGTATTTTAGCAAAATGAAGATGATTCAAGCATTAATTTCATTGTGCTTTTGCTTATTTTGAAGATTTTGACATTTTCACCTGAAGTGTACAATCAGGCTGAAAATGCATTTAAAGCCATAAAAAGTTCATTTTGGCCCTCACACCTTAACTAAATGTTGTAGACTCAAACTTTTTGCTGTCATTAGTGTATGTTAGCAAAATGAAGATGATTCAAGCATTCATTTCATTGTGCTTTTGCTCATTTTGAAGATTTTGACATTTTCACCTGAAGTGTACAATCAGGCTGAAAATGCATTTAAAGCCATAAAAAGATCATTTTGGCTCTCACACCTTAACTAAATGTTGTAGACTCAAACTTTTTGCTGTCATTAGTGTATTTTAGCAAAATGAAGATGATTCAAGCATTAATTTCATTGTGCTTTTGCTCATTTTGAAGATTTTGACATTTTCACCTGAAGTGTACAATCGGGCTGAAAATGCATTTAAAGCCATAAAAAGTTCATTTTGGCTCTCACACCTTAACTAAATGTTGTAGACTCAAACGTTTTGCTGTCATTAGTGTATGTTAGCAAAATGAAGAGGATTCAAGCATTAATTTCATTGTGCTTTTGCTCATTTTGAAGATTTTGACATTTTCACCTGAAGTGTACAATTAGGGGCTGAAAACGCGTTTAAAGCAATAAAAAGTTCATTTTGGCTCTCACACCTTAACTAAATGTTGTAGACTCAAACTTTTTGCTGTCATTAGTGTATTTTAGCAAAATGAAGATGATTCAAGCATTAATTTTATTGTGCTTTTGCTCATTTTGAAGATTTTGACATTTTCACCTGAAGTGTACAATCGGGCTGAAAATGCATTTAAAGCCATAAAAAGTTCATTTTGGCTCTCACACCTTAACTAAATGTTGTAGACTCAAACTTTTTGCTGTCATTAGTGTATTTTAGCAAAATGAAGATGATTCAAGCATTAATTTCATTGTGCTTTTGCTCATTTTGAAGATTTTGACATTTTCACCTGAAGTGTACAATCAGGCTGAAAATGCATTTAAAGCCATAAAAAGTTCATTTTGGCTCTCACACCTTAACTAAATGTTGTAGACTCAAACTTTTTTCTGTCATTAGTGTATTTTAGCAAAATGAAGATGATTCAAGCATTAATTTCATTGTGCTTTTGCTCATTTTGAAGATTTTGACATTTTCACCTGAAGTGTACAATCAGGCTGAAAATGCATTTAAAGCCATAAAAAGTTCATTTTGGCTCTCACACCTTAACTAAATGTTGTAGACTCAAACTTTTTGCTGTCATTAGTGTATGTTAGCAAAATGAAGATGATTCAAGCATTAATTTCATTGTGCTTTTGCTCATTTTGAAGATTTTGACATTTTCACCTGAAGTGTACAATCAGGCTGAAAATGCATTTAAAGCCATAAAAAGTTCATTTTGGCTCTCACACCTTAACTAAATGTTGTAGACTCAAACTTTTTGCTGTCATTAGTGTATTTTAGCAAAATGAAGATGATTCAAGCATTAATTTCATTGTGCTTTTGCTCATTTTGAAGATTTTGACATTTTCACCTGAAGTGTACAATCAGGCTGAAAATGCATTTAAAGCCATAAAAAGTTCATTTTGGCTCTCACACCTTAACTAAATGTTGTAGACTCAAACTTTTTGCTGTCATTAGTGTATTTTAGCAAAATGAAGATGATTCAAGCATTAATTTCATTGTGCTTTTGCTCATTTTGAAGATTTTGACATTTTCACCTGAAGTGTACAATTAGGGGCTGAAAACGCGTTTAAAGCAATAAAAAGTTCATTTTGGCTCTCACACCTTAACTAAATGTTGTAGACTCAAACTTTTTGCTGTCATTAGTATATTTTAGCAAAATGAAGATGATTCAAGCATTAATTTTATTGTGCTTTTGCTCATTTTGAAGATTTTGACATTTTCACCTGAAGTGTACAATCGGGCTGAAAATGCATTTAAAGCCATAAAAAGTTCATTTTGGCTCTCACACCTTAACTAAATGTTGTAGACTCAAACTTTTTGCTGTCATTAGTGTATTTTAGCAAAATGAAGATGATTCAAGCATTAATTTCATTGTGCTTTTGCTCATTTTGAAGATTTTGACATTTTCACCTGAAGTGTACAATCAGGCTGAAAATGCATTTAAAGCCATAAAAAGTTCATTTTGGCTCTCACACCTTAACTAAATGTTGTAGACTCAAACTTTTTGCTGTCATTAGTGTATGTTAGCAAAATGAAGATGATTCAAGCATTAATTTTATTGTGCTTTTGCTCATTTTGAAGATTTTGACATTTTCACCTGAAGTGTACAATCGGGCTGAAAATGCATTTAAAGCCATAAAAAGTTCATTTTGGCTCTCACACCTTAACTAAATGTTGTAGACTCAAACTTTTTGCTGTCATTAGTGTATTTTAGCAAAATGAAGATGATTCAAGCATTAATTTCATTGTGCTTTTGCTCATTTTGAAGATTTTGACATTTTCACCTGAAGTGTACAATCAGGCTGAAAATGCATTTAAAGCCATAAAAAGTTCATTTTGGCTCTCACACCTTAACTAAATGTTGTAGACTCAAACTTTTTGCTGTCATTAGTGTATGTTAGCAAAATGAAGATGATTCAAGCATTAATTTCATTGTGCTTTTGCTCATTTTGAAGATTTTGACATTTTCACCTGAAGTGTACAATCAGGCTGAAAATGCATTTAAAGCAATAAAAAGTTCATTTTGGCTCTCACACCTTAACTAAATGTTGTAGACTCAAACTTGTTGCTGTCATTAGTGTATTTTAGCAAAATGAAGATGATTCAAGCATTAATTTCATTGTGCTTTTGCTCATTTTGAAGATTTTGACATTTTCACCTGAAGTGTACAATCAGGCTGAAAATGCATTTAAAGCCATAAAAAGTTCATTTTGGCTCTCACACCTTAACTAAATGTTGTAGACTCAAACTTTTTGCTGTCATTAGTGTATTTTAGCAAAATGAAGATGATTCAAGCATTAATTTCATTGTGCTTTTGCTCATTTTGAAGATTTTGACATTTTCACCTGAAGTGTACAATCAGGCTGAAAATGCATTTAAAGCCATAAAAAGTTCATTTTGGCTCTCACACCTTAACTAAATGTTGTAGACTCAAACTTTTTGCTGTCATTAGTGTATTTTAGCAAAATGAAGATGATTCAAGCATTAATTTCATTGTGCTTTTGCTCATTTTGAAGATTTTGACATTTTCACCTGAAGTGTACAATTAGGGGCTGAAAACGCGTTTAAAGCAATAAAAAGTTCATTTTGGCTCTCACACCTTAACTAAATGTTGTAGACTCAAACTTTTTGCTGTCATTAGTATATTTTAGCAAAATGAAGATGATTCAAGCATTAATTTTATTGTGCTTTTGCTCATTTTGAAGATTTTGACATTTTCACCTGAAGTGTACAATCGGGCTGAAAATGCATTTAAAGCCATAAAAAGTTCATTTTGGCTCTCACACCTTAACTAAATGTTGTAGACTCAAACTTTTTGCTGTCATTAGTGTATTTTAGCAAAATGAAGATGATTCAAGCATTAATTTCATTGTGCTTTTGCTCATTTTGAAGATTTTGACATTTTCACCTGAAGTGTACAATCAGGCTGAAAATGCATTTAAAGCCATAAAAAGTTCATTTTGGCTCTCACACCTTAACTAAATGTTGTAGACTCAAACTTTTTGCTGTCATTAGTGTATGTTAGCAAAATGAAGATGATTCAAGCATTAATTTTATTGTGCTTTTGCTCATTTTGAAGATTTTGACATTTTCACCTGAAGTGTACAATCGGGCTGAAAATGCATTTAAAGCCATAAAAAGTTCATTTTGGCTCTCACACCTTAACTAAATGTTGTAGACTCAAACTTTTTGCTGTCATTAGTGTATTTTAGCAAAATGAAGATGATTCAAGCATTAATTTCATTGTGCTTTTGCTCATTTTGAAGATTTTGACATTTTCACCTGAAGTGTACAATCAGGCTGAAAATGCATTTAAAGCCATAAAAAGTTCATTTTGGCTCTCACACCTTAACTAAATGTTGTAGACTCAAACTTTTTGCTGTCATTAGTGTATGTTAGCAAAATGAAGATGATTCAAGCATTAATTTCATTGTGCTTTTGCTCATTTTGAAGATTTTGACATTTTCACCTGAAGTGTACAATCAGGCTGAAAATGCATTTAAAGCAATAAAAAGTTCATTTTGGCTCTCACACCTTAACTAAATGTTGTAGACTCAAACTTGTTGCTGTCATTAGTGTATTTTAGCAAAATGAAGATGATTCAAGCATTAATTTCATTGTGCTTTTGCTCATTTTGAAGATTTTGACATTTTCACCTGAAGTGTACAATCAGGCTGAAAATGCATTTAAAGCCATAAAAAGTTCATTTTGGCTCTCACACCTTAACTAAATGTTGTAGACTCAAACTTTTTGCTGTCATTAGTGTATGTTAGCAAAATGAAGATGATTCAAGCATTAATTTCATTGTGCTTTTGCTCATTTTGAAGATTTTGACATTTTCACCTGAAGTGTACAATCAGGCTGAAAATGCATTTAAAGCCATAAAAAGTTCATTTTGGCTCTCACACCTTAACTAAATGTTGTAGACTCAAACTTTTTGTTGTCATTAGTGTATTTTAGCAAAATGAAGATGATTCAAGCATTAATTTCATCGTGCTTTTGCTCATTTTGAGGATTTTGACATTTTCACCTGAAGTGTACAATCAGGCTGAAAATGCATTTAAAGCCATAAAAAGTTCATTTTGGCTCTCACACCTTAACTAAATGTTGTAGACTCAAACTTTTTGCTGTCATTAGTGTATTTTAGCAAAATGAAGATGATTCAAGCATTAATTTCATTGTGCTTTTGCTCATTTTGAAGATTTTGACATTTTCACCTGAAGTGTACAATCAGGCTGAAAATGCATTTAAAGCCATAAAAAGTTCATTTTGGCTCTCACACCTTAACTAAATGTTGTAGACTCAAACTTTTTGCTGTCATTAGTGTATGTTAGCAAAATGAAGATGATTCAAGCATTAATTTCATTGTGCTTTTGCTCATTTTGAAGATTTTGACATTTTCACCTGAAGTGTACAATCAGGCTGAAAATGCATTTAAAGCAATAAAAAGTTCATTTTGGCTCTCACACCTTAACTAAATGTTGTAGACTCAAACTTGTTGCTGTCATTAGTGTATTTTAGCAAAATGAAGATGATTCAAGCATTAATTTCATTGTGCTTTTGCTCATTTTGAAGATTTTGACATTTTCACCTGAAGTGTACAATCAGGCTGAAAATGCATTTAAAGCCATAAAAAGTTCATTTTGGCTCTCACACCTTAACTAAATGTTGTAGACTCAAACTTTTTGCTGTCATTAGTGTATGTTAGCAAAATGAAGATGATTCAAGCATTAATTTCATTGTGCTTTTGCTCATTTTGAAGATTTTGACATTTTCACCTGAAGTGTACAATCAGGCTGAAAATGCATTTAAAGCCATAAAAAGTTCATTTTGGCTCTCACACCTTAACTAAATGTTGTAGACTCAAACTTTTTGTTGTCATTAGTGTATTTTAGCAAAATGAAGATGATTCAAGCATTAATTTCATTGTGCTTTTGCTCATTTTGAGGATTTTGACATTTTCACCTGAAGTGTACAATCAGGCTGAAAATGCATTTAAAGCCATAAAAAGTTCATTTTGGCTCTCACACCTTAACTAAATGTTGTAGACTCAAACTTTTTGCTGTCATTAGTGTATTTTAGCAAAATGAAGATGATTCAAGCATTAATTTCATTGTGCTTTTGCTCATTTTGAAGATTTTGACATTTTCACCTGAAGTGTACAATTAGGGGCTGAAAACGCGTTTAAAGCAATAAAAAGTTCATTTTGGCTCTCACACCTTAACTAAATGTTGTAGACTCAAACTTTTTGCTGTCATTAGTATATTTTAGCAAAATGAAGATGATTCAAGCATTAATTTTATTGTGATTTTGCTCATTTTGAAGATTTTGACATTTTCACCTGAAGTGTACAATCGGGCTGAAAATGCATTTAAAGCCATAAAAAGTTCATTTTGGCTCTCACACCTTAACTAAATGTTGTAGACTCAAACTTTTTGCTGTCATTAGTGTATGTTAGCAAAATGAAGATGATTCAAGCATTAATTTCATTGTGCTTTTGCTCATTTTGAAGATTTTGACATTTTCACCTGAAGTGTACAATCAGGCTGAAAATGCATTTAAAGCCATAAAAAGTTCATTTTGGCTCTCACACCTTAACTAAATGTTGTAGACTCAAACTTTTTGCTGTCATTAGTGTATTTTAGCAAAATGAAGACGATTCAAGCATTAATTTCATTGTGCTTTTGCTCATTTTGAAGATTTTGACATTTTCACCTGAAGTGTACAATCAGGCTGAAAATGCATTTAAAGCCATAAAAAGTTCATTTTGGCTCTCACACCTTAACTAAATGTTGTAGACTCAAACTTTTTGCTGTCATTAGTGTATTTTAGCAAAATGAAGATGATTCAAGCATTAATTTCATTGTGCTTTTGCTCATTTTGAAGATTTTGACATTTTCACCTGAAGTGTACAATTAGGGGCTGAAAACGCGTTTAAAGCAATAAAAAGTTCATTTTGGCTCTCACACCTTAACTAAATGTTGTAGACTCAAACTTTTTGCTGTCATTAGTGTATGTTAGCAAAATGAAGATGATTCAAGCATTAATTTCATTGTGCTTTTGCTCATTTTGAAGATTTTGACATTTTCACCTGAAGTGTACAATCAGGCTGAAAATGCATTTAAAGCCATAAAAAGTTCATTTTGGCTCTCACACCTTAACTAAATGTTGTAGACTCAAACTTTTTGTTGTCATTAGTGTATTTTAGCAAAATGAAGATGATTCAAGCATTAATTTCATTGTGCTTTTGCTCATTTTGAGGATTTTGACATTTTCACCTGAAGTGTACAATCAGGCTGAAAATGCATTTAAAGCCATAAAAAGTTCATTTTGGCTCTCACACCTTAACTAAATGTTGTAGACTCAAACTTTTTGCTGTCATTAGTGTATTTTAGCAAAATGAAGATGATTCAAGCATTAATTTCATTGTGCTTTTGCTCATTTTGAAGATTTTGACATTTTCACCTGAAGTGTACAATCAGGCTGAAAATGCATTTAAAGCCATAAAAAGTTCATTTTGGCTCTCACACCTTAACTAAATGTTGTAGACTCAAACTTTTTGCTGTCATTAGTGTATGTTAGCAAAATGAAGATGATTCAAGCATTAATTTCATTGTGCTTTTGCTCATTTTGAAGATTTTGACATTTTCACCTGAAGTGTACAATCAGGCTGAAAATGCATTTAAAGCAATAAAAAGTTCATTTTGGCTCTCACACCTTAACTAAATGTTGTAGACTCAAACTTGTTGCTTATCTTTAGTGTATTTTAGCAAAATGAAGATGATTCAAGCATTAATTTCATTGTGCTTTTGCTCATTTTGAAGATTTTGACATTTTCACCTGAAGTGTACAATCAGGCTGAAAATGCATTTAAAGCCATAAAAAGTTCATTTTGGCTCTCACACCTTAACTAAATGTTGTAGACTCAAACTTTTTGCTGTCATTAGTGTATGTTAGCAAAATGAAGATGATTCAAGCATTAATTTCATTGTGCTTTTGCTCATTTTGAAGATTTTGACATTTTCACCTGAAGTGTACAATCAGGCTGAAAATGCATTTAAAGCCATAAAAAGTTCATTTTGGCTCTCACACCTTAACTAAATGTTGTAGACTCAAACTTTTTGCTGTCATTAGTGTATTTTAGCAAAATGAAGACGATTCAAGCATTAATTTCATTGTGCTTTTGCTCATTTTGAAGATTTTGACATTTTCACCTGAAGTGTACAATCAGGCTGAAAATGCATTTAAAGCCATAAAAAGTTCATTTTGGCTCTCACACCTTAACTAAATGTTGTAGACTCAAACTTTTTGCTGTCATTAGTGTATTTTAGCAAAATGAAGATGATTCAAGCATTAATTTCATTGTGCTTTTGCTCATTTTGAAGATTTTGACATTTTCACCTGAAGTGTACAATTAGGGGCTGAAAACGCTTTTTAAGCAATAAAAAGTTCATTTTGGCTCTCACACCTTAACTAAATGTTGTAGACTCAAACTTTTTGCTGTCATTAGTGTATGTTAGCAAAATGAAGATGATTCAAGCATTAATTTCATTGTGCTTTTGCTCATTTTGAAGATTTTGACATTTTCACCTGAAGTGTACAATCAGGCTGAAAATGCATTTAAAGCAATAAAAAGTTCATTTTGGCTCTCACACCTTAACTAAATGTTGTAGACTCAAACTTGTTGCTTATCTTTAGTGTATTTTAGCAAAATGAAGATGATTCAAGCATTAATTTCATTGTGCTTTTGCTCATTTTGAAGATTTTGACATTTTCACCTGAAGTGTACAATCAGGCTGAAAATGCATTTAAAGCCATAAAAAGTTCATTTTGGCTCTCACACCTTAACTAAATGTTGTAGACTCAAACTTTTTGCTGTCATTAGTGTATTTTAGCAAAATGAAGACGATTCAAGCATTAATTTCATTGTGCTTTTGCTCATTTTGAAGATTTTGACATTTTCACCTGAAGTGTACAATTAGGGGCTGAAAACGCGTTTAAAGCAATAAAAAGTTCATTTTGGCTCTCACACCTTAACTAAATGTTGTAGACTCAAACTTTTTGCTGTCATTAGTATATTTTAGCAAAATGAAGATGATTCAAGCATTAATTTTATTGTGCTTTTGCTCATTTTGAAGATTTTGACATTTTCACCTGAAGTGTACAATCGGGCTGAAAATGCATTTAAAGCCATAAAAAGTTCATTTTGGCTCTCACACCTTAACTAAATGTTGTAGACTCAAACTTTTTGCTGTCATTAGTGTATTTTAGCAAAATGAAGATGATTCAAGCATTAATTTCATTGTGCTTTTGCTCATTTTGAAGATTTTGACATTTTCACCTGAAGTGTACAATCAGGCTGAAAATGCATTTAAAGCCATAAAAAGTTCATTTTGGCTCTCACACCTTAACTAAATGTTGTAGACTCAAACTTTTTGCTGTCATTAGTGTATGTTAGCAAAATGAAGATGATTCAAGCATTAATTTTATTGTGCTTTTGCTCATTTTGAAGATTTTGACATTTTCACCTGAAGTGTACAATCGGGCTGAAAATGCATTTAAAGCCATAAAAAGTTCATTTTGGCTCTCACACCTTAACTAAATGTTGTAGACTCAAACTTTTTGCTGTCATTAGTGTATTTTAGCAAAATGAAGATGATTCAAGCATTAATTTCATTGTGCTTTTGCTCATTTTGAAGATTTTGACATTTTCACCTGAAGTGTACAATCAGGCTGAAAATGCATTTAAAGCCATAAAAAGTTCATTTTGGCTCTCACACCTTAACTAAATGTTGTAGACTCAAACTTTTTGCTGTCATTAGTGTATGTTAGCAAAATGAAGATGATTCAAGCATTAATTTCATTGTGCTTTTGCTCATTTTGAAGATTTTGACATTTTCACCTGAAGTGTACAATCAGGCTGAAAATGCATTTAAAGCCATAAAAAGTTCATTTTGGCTCTCACACCTTAACTAAATGTTGTAGATTCAAACTTTTTGCTGTCATTAGTGTATTTTAGCAAAATGAAGATGATTCAAGCATTAATTTCATTGTGCTTTTGCTCATTTTGAAGATTTTGACATTTTCACCTGAAGTGTACAATCAGGCTGAAAATGCATTTAAAGCCATAAAAAGATCATTTTGGCTCTCACACCTTAACTAAATGTTGTAGACTCAAACTTTTTGCTGTCATTAGTGTATTTTAGCAAAATGAAGATGATTCAAGCATTAATTTCATTGTGCTTTTGCTCATTTTGAAGATTTTGACATTTTCACCTGAAGTGTACAATTAGGGGCTGAAAACGCGTTTAAAGCAATAAAAAGTTCATTTTGGCTCTCACACCTTAACTAAATGTTGTAGACTCAAACTTTTTGCTGTCATTAGTATATTTTAGCAAAATGAAGATGATTCAAGCATTAATTTCATTGTGCTTTTGCTCATTTTGAAGATTTTGACATTTTCACCTGAAGTGTACAATCAGGCTGAAAATGCATTTAAAGCCATAAAAAGTTCATTTTGGCTCTCACACCTTAACTAAATGTTGTAGACTCAAACTTTTTGCTGTCATTAGTGTATTTTAGCAAAATGAAGACGATTCAAGCATTAATTTCATTGTGCTTTTGCTCATTTTGAAGATTTTGACATTTTCACCTGAAGTGTACAATCAGGCTGAAAATGCATTTAAAGCCATAAAAAGTTCATTTTGGCTCTCACACCTTAACTAAATGTTGTAGACTCAAACTTTTTGCTGTCATTAGTGTATTTTAGCAAAATGAAGATGATTCAAGCATTAATTTCATTGTGCTTTTGCTCATTTTGAAGATTTTGACATTTTCACCTGAAGTGTACAATTAGGGGCTGAAAACGCGTTTAAAGCAATAAAAAGTTCATTTTGGCTCTCACACCTTAACTAAATGTTGTAGACTCAAACTTTTTGCTGTCATTAGTGTATGTTAGCAAAATGAAGATGATTCAAGCATTAATTTCATTGTGCTTTTGCTCATTTTGAAGATTTTGACATTTTCACCTGAAGTGTACAATCAGGCTGAAAATGCATTTAAAGCCATAAAAAGTTCATTTTGGCTCTCACACCTTAACTAAATGTTGTAGACTCAAACTTTTTGTTGTCATTAGTGTATTTTAGCAAAATGAAGATGATTCAAGCATTAATTTCATTGTGCTTTTGCTCATTTTGAGGATTTTGACATTTTCACCTGAAGTGTACAATCAGGCTGAAAATGCATTTAAAGCCATAAAAAGTTCATTTTGGCTCTCACACCTTAACTAAATGTTGTAGACTCAAACTTTTTGCTGTCATTAGTGTATTTTAGCAAAATGAAGATGATTCAAGCATTAATTTCATTGTGCTTTTGCTCATTTTGAAGATTTTGACATTTTCACCTGAAGTGTACAATCAGGCTGAAAATGCATTTAAAGCCATAAAAAGTTCATTTTGGCTCTCACACCTTAACTAAATGTTGTAGACTCAAACTTTTTGCTGTCATTAGTGTATGTTAGCAAAATGAAGATGATTCAAGCATTAATTTCATTGTGCTTTTGCTCATTTTGAAGATTTTGACATTTTCACCTGAAGTGTACAATCAGGCTGAAAATGCATTTAAAGCCATAAAAAGTTCATTTTGGCTCTCACACCTTAACTAAATGTTGTAGACTCAAACTTTTTGCTGTCATTAGTGTATTTTAGCAAAATGAAGATGATTCAAGCATTAATTTCATTGTGCTTTTGCTCATTTTGAAGATTTTGACATTTTCACCTGAAGTGTACAATTAGGGGCTGAAAACGCGTTTAAAGCAATAAAAAGTTCATTTTGGCTCTCACACCTTAACTAAATGTTGTAGACTCAAACTTTTTGCTGTCATTAGTGTATGTTAGCAAAATGAAGATGATTCAAGCATTAATTTCATTGTGCTTTTGCTCATTTTGAAGATTTTGACATTTTCACCTGAAGTGTACAATCAGGCTGAAAATGCATTTAAAGCCATAAAAAGTTCATTTTGGCTCTCACACCTTAACTAAATGTTGTAGACTCAAACTTTTTGTTGTCATTAGTGTATTTTAGCAAAATGAAGATGATTCAAGCATTAATTTCATTGTGCTTTTGCTCATTTTGAGGATTTTGACATTTTCACCTGAAGTGTACAATCAGGCTGAAAATGCATTTAAAGCCATAAAAAGTTCATTTTGGCTCTCACACCTTAACTAAATGTTGTAGACTCAAACTTTTTGCTGTCATTAGTGTATTTTAGCAAAATGAAGATGATTCAAGCATTAATTTCATTGTGCTTTTGCTCATTTTGAAGATTTTGACATTTTCACCTGAAGTGTACAATCAGGCTGAAAATGCATTTAAAGCCATAAAAAGTTCATTTTGGCTCTCACACCTTAACTAAATGTTGTAGACTCAAACTTTTTGCTGTCATTAGTGTATGTTAGCAAAATGAAGATGATTCAAGCATTAATTTCATTGTGCTTTTGCTCATTTTGAAGATTTTGACATTTTCACCTGAAGTGTACAATCAGGCTGAAAATGCATTTAAAGCAATAAAAAGTTCATTTTGGCTCTCACACCTTAACTAAATGTTGTAGACTCAAACTTGTTGCTTATCTTTAGTGTATTTTAGCAAAATGAAGATGATTCAAGCATTAATTTCATTGTGCTTTTGCTCATTTTGAAGATTTTGACATTTTCACCTGAAGTGTACAATCAGGCTGAAAATGCATTTAAAGCCATAAAAAGTTCATTTTGGCTCTCACACCTTAACTAAATGTTGTAGACTCAAACTTTTTGCTGTCATTAGTGTATGTTAGCAAAATGAAGATGATTCAAGCATTAATTTCATTGTGCTTTTGCTCATTTTGAAGATTTTGACATTTTCACCTGAAGTGTACAATCAGGCTGAAAATGCATTTAAAGCCATAAAAAGTTCATTTTGGCTCTCACACCTTAACTAAATGTTGTAGACTCAAACTTTTTGCTGTCATTAGTGTATTTTAGCAAAATGAAGATGATTCAAGCATTAATTTCATTGTGCTTTTGCTCATTTTGAAGATTTTGACATTTTCACCTGAAGTGTACAATCAGGCTGAAAATGCATTTAAAGCCATAAAAAGTTCATTTTGGCTCTCACACCTTAACTAAATGTTGTAGACTCAAACTTTTTGATGTCATTAGTGTATTTTAGCAAAATGAAGATGATTCAAGCATTAATTTCATTGTGCTTTTGCTCATTTTGAAGATTTTGACATTTTCACCTGAAGTGTACAATTAGGGGCTGAAAACGCGTTTAAAGCAATAAAAAGTTCATTTTGGCTCTCACACCTTAACTAAATGTTGTAGACTCAAACTTTTTGCTGTCATTAGTATATTTTAGCAAAATGAAGATGATTCAAGCATTAATTTTATTGTGCTTTTGCTCATTTTGAAGATTTTGACATTTTCACCTGAAGTGTACAATCGGGCTGAAAATGCATTTAAAGCCATAAAAAGTTCATTTTGGCTCTCACACCTTAACTAAATGTTGTAGACTCAAACTTTTTGCTGTCATTAGTGTATTTTAGCAAAATGAAGACGATTCAAGCATTAATTTCATTGTGCTTTTGCTCATTTTGAAGATTTTGACATTTTCACCTGAAGTGTACAATCAGGCTGAAAATGCATTTAAAGCCATAAAAAGTTCATTTTGGCTCTCACACCTTAACTAAATGTTGTAGACTCAAACTTTTTGCTGTCATTAGTGTATTTTAGCAAAATGAAGATGATTCAAGCATTAATTTCATTGTGCTTTTGCTCATTTTGAAGATTTTGACATTTTCACCTGAAGTGTACAATTAGGGGCTGAAAACGCGTTTAAAGCAATAAAAAGTTCATTTTGGCTCTCACACCTTAACTAAATGTTGTAGACTCAAACTTTTTGCTGTCATTAGTATATTTTAGCAAAATGAAGATGATTCAAGCATTAATTTTATTGTGCTTTTGCTCATTTTGAAGATTTTGACATTTTCACCTGAAGTGTACAATCGGGCTGAAAATGCATTTAAAGCCATAAAAAGTTAATTTTGGCTCTCACACCTTAACTAAATGTTGTAGACTCAAACTTTTTGCTGTCATTAGTGTATTTTAGCAAAATGAAGAGGATTCAAGCATTAATTTCATTGTGCTTTTGCTCATTTTGAAGATTTTGACATTTTCACCTGAAGTGTACAATCAGGCTGAAAATGCATTTAAAGCCATAAAAAGTTCATTTTGGCTCTCACACCTTAACTAAATGTTGTAGACTCAAACTTTTTGCTGTCATTAGTGTATGTTAGCAAAATGAAGATGATTCAAGCATTAATTTCATTGTGCTTTTGCTCATTTTGAAGATTTTGACATTTTCACCTGAAGTGTACAATCAGGCTGAAAATGCATTTAAAGCCATAAAAAGTTCATTTTGGCTCTCACACCTTAACTAAATGTTGTAGACTCAAACTTTTTGCTGTCATTAGTGTATTTTAGCAAAATGAAGATGATTCAAGCATTAATTTCATTGTGCTTTTGCTCATTTTGAAGATTTTGACATTTTCACCTGAAGTGTACAATCGGGCTGAAAATGCATTTAAAGCCATAAAAAGTTCATTTTGGCTCTCACACCTTAACTAAATGTTGTAGACTCAAACTTTTTGCTGTCATTAGTGTATTTTAGCAAAATGAAGATGATTCAAGCATTAATTTCATTGTGCTTTTGCTCATTTTGAAGATTTTGACATTTTCACCTGAAGTGTACAATCGGGCTGAAAATGCATTTAAAGCCATAAAAAGTTCATTTTGGCTCTCACACCTTAACTAAATGTTGTAGACTCAAACGTTTTGCTGTCATTAGTGTATGTTAGCAAAATGAAGATGATTCAAGCATTAATTTCATTGTGCTTTTGCTCATTTTGAAGATTTTGACATTTTCACCTGAAGTGTACAATCAGGCTGAAAATGCATTTAAAGCCATAAAAAGTTCATTTTGGCTCTCACACCTTAACTAAATGTTGTAGACTCAAACTTTTTGCTGTCATTAGTGTATTTTAGCAAAATGAAGATGATTCAAGCATTAATTTCATTGTGCTTTTGCTCATTTTGAAGATTTTGACATTTTCACCTGAAGTGTACAATCAGGCTGAAAATGCATTTAAAGCCATAAAAAGTTCATTTTGGCTCTCACACCTTAACTAAATGTTGTAGACTCAAACTTTTTGCTGTCATTAGTGTATTTTAGCAAAATGAAGATGATTCAAGCATTAATTTCATTGTGCTTTTGCTCATTTTGAAGATTTTGACATTTTCACCTGAAGTGTACAATTAGGGGCTGAAAACGCGTTTAAAGCAATAAAAAGTTCATTTTGGCTCTCACACCTTAACTAAATGTTGTAGACTCAAACTTTTTGCTGTCATTAGTATATTTTAGCAAAATGAAGATGATTCAAGCATTAATTTCATTGTGCTTTTGCTCATTTTGAAGATTTTGACATTTTCACCTGAAGTGTACAATCAGGCTGAAAATGCATTTAAAGCCATAAAAAGTTCATTTTGGCTCTCACACCTTAACTAAATGTTGTAGACTCAAACTTTTTGCTGTCATTAGTGTATTTTAGCAAAATGAAGACGATTCAAGCATTAATTTCATTGTGCTTTTGCTCATTTTGAAGATTTTGACATTTTCACCTGAAGTGTACAATCAGGCTGAAAATGCATTTAAAGCCATAAAAAGTTCATTTTGGCTCTCACACCTTAACTAAATGTTGTAGACTCAAACTTTTTGCTGTCATTAGTGTATTTTAGCAAAATGAAGATGATTCAAGCATTAATTTCATTGTGCTTTTGCTCATTTTGAAGATTTTGACATTTTCACCTGAAGTGTACAATTAGGGGCTGAAAACGCGTTTAAAGCAATAAAAAGTTCATTTTGGCTCTCACACCTTAACTAAATGTTGTAGACTCAAACTTTTTGCTGTCATTAGTGTATGTTAGCAAAATGAAGATGATTCAAGCATTAATTTCATTGTGCTTTTGCTCATTTTGAAGATTTTGACATTTTCACCTGAAGTGTACAATCAGGCTGAAAATGCATTTAAAGCCATAAAAAGTTCATTTTGGCTCTCACACCTTAACTAAATGTTGTAGACTCAAACTTTTTGTTGTCATTAGTGTATTTTAGCAAAATGAAGATGATTCAAGCATTAATTTCATTGTGCTTTTGCTCATTTTGAGGATTTTGACATTTTCACCTGAAGTGTACAATCAGGCTGAAAATGCATTTAAAGCCATAAAAAGTTCATTTTGGCTCTCACACCTTAACTAAATGTTGTAGACTCAAACTTTTTGCTGTCATTAGTGTATTTTAGCAAAATGAAGATGATTCAAGCATTAATTTCATTGTGCTTTTGCTCATTTTGAAGATTTTGACATTTTCACCTGAAGTGTACAATCAGGCTGAAAATGCATTTAAAGCCATAAAAAGTTCATTTTGGCTCTCACACCTTAACTAAATGTTGTAGACTCAAACTTTTTGCTGTCATTAGTGTATGTTAGCAAAATGAAGATGATTCAAGCATTAATTTCATTGTGCTTTTGCTCATTTTGAAGATTTTGACATTTTCACCTGAAGTGTACAATCAGGCTGAAAATGCATTTAAAGCCATAAAAAGTTCATTTTGGCTCTCACACCTTAACTAAATGTTGTAGACTCAAACTTTTTGCTGTCATTAGTGTATTTTAGCAAAATGAAGATGATTCAAGCATTAATTTCATTGTGCTTTTGCTCATTTTGAAGATTTTGACATTTTCACCTGAAGTGTACAATTAGGGGCTGAAAACGCGTTTAAAGCAATAAAAAGTTCATTTTGGCTCTCACACCTTAACTAAATGTTGTAGACTCAAACTTTTTGCTGTCATTAGTGTATGTTAGCAAAATGAAGATGATTCAAGCATTAATTTCATTGTGCTTTTGCTCATTTTGAAGATTTTGACATTTTCACCTGAAGTGTACAATCAGGCTGAAAATGCATTTAAAGCCATAAAAAGTTCATTTTGGCTCTCACACCTTAACTAAATGTTGTAGACTCAAACTTTTTGTTGTCATTAGTGTATTTTAGCAAAATGAAGATGATTCAAGCATTAATTTCATTGTGCTTTTGCTCATTTTGAGGATTTTGACATTTTCACCTGAAGTGTACAATCAGGCTGAAAATGCATTTAAAGCCATAAAAAGTTCATTTTGGCTCTCACACCTTAACTAAATGTTGTAGACTCAAACTTTTTGCTGTCATTAGTGTATTTTAGCAAAATGAAGATGATTCAAGCATTAATTTCATTGTGCTTTTGCTCATTTTGAAGATTTTGACATTTTCACCTGAAGTGTACAATCAGGCTGAAAATGCATTTAAAGCCATAAAAAGTTCATTTTGGCTCTCACACCTTAACTAAATGTTGTAGACTCAAACTTTTTGCTGTCATTAGTGTATGTTAGCAAAATGAAGATGATTCAAGCATTAATTTCATTGTGCTTTTGCTCATTTTGAAGATTTTGACATTTTCACCTGAAGTGTACAATCAGGCTGAAAATGCATTTAAAGCAATAAAAAGTTCATTTTGGCTCTCACACCTTAACTAAATGTTGTAGACTCAAACTTGTTGCTTATCTTTAGTGTATTTTAGCAAAATGAAGATGATTCAAGCATTAATTTCATTGTGCTTTTGCTCATTTTGAAGATTTTGACATTTTCACCTGAAGTGTACAATCAGGCTGAAAATGCATTTAAAGCCATAAAAAGTTCATTTTGGCTCTCACACCTTAACTAAATGTTGTAGACTCAAACTTTTTGCTGTCATTAGTGTATGTTAGCAAAATGAAGATGATTCAAGCATTAATTTCATTGTGCTTTTGCTCATTTTGAAGATTTTGACATTTTCACCTGAAGTGTACAATCAGGCTGAAAATGCATTTAAAGCCATAAAAAGTTCATTTTGGCTCTCACACCTTAACTAAATGTTGTAGACTCAAACTTTTTGCTGTCATTAGTGTATTTTAGCAAAATGAAGATGATTCAAGCATTAATTTCATTGTGCTTTTGCTCATTTTGAAGATTTTGACATTTTCACCTGAAGTGTACAATCAGGCTGAAAATGCATTTAAAGCCATAAAAAGTTCATTTTGGCTCTCACACCTTAACTAAATGTTGTAGACTCAAACTTTTTGATGTCATTAGTGTATTTTAGCAAAATGAAGATGATTCAAGCATTAATTTCATTGTGCTTTTGCTCATTTTGAAGATTTTGACATTTTCACCTGAAGTGTACAATTAGGGGCTGAAAACGCGTTTAAAGCAATAAAAAGTTCATTTTGGCTCTCACACCTTAACTAAATGTTGTAGACTCAAACTTTTTGCTGTCATTAGTATATTTTAGCAAAATGAAGATGATTCAAGCATTAATTTTATTGTGCTTTTGCTCATTTTGAAGATTTTGACATTTTCACCTGAAGTGTACAATCGGGCTGAAAATGCATTTAAAGCCATAAAAAGTTCATTTTGGCTCTCACACCTTAACTAAATGTTGTAGACTCAAACTTTTTGCTGTCATTAGTGTATTTTAGCAAAATGAAGACGATTCAAGCATTAATTTCATTGTGCTTTTGCTCATTTTGAAGATTTTGACATTTTCACCTGAAGTGTACAATCAGGCTGAAAATGCATTTAAAGCCATAAAAAGTTCATTTTGGCTCTCACACCTTAACTAAATGTTGTAGACTCAAACTTTTTGCTGTCATTAGTGTATTTTAGCAAAATGAAGATGATTCAAGCATTAATTTCATTGTGCTTTTGCTCATTTTGAAGATTTTGACATTTTCACCTGAAGTGTACAATTAGGGGCTGAAAACGCGTTTAAAGCAATAAAAAGTTCATTTTGGCTCTCACACCTTAACTAAATGTTGTAGACTCAAACTTTTTGCTGTCATTAGTATATTTTAGCAAAATGAAGATGATTCAAGCATTAATTTTATTGTGCTTTTGCTCATTTTGAAGATTTTGACATTTTCACCTGAAGTGTACAATCGGGCTGAAAATGCATTTAAAGCCATAAAAAGTTAATTTTGGCTCTCACACCTTAACTAAATGTTGTAGACTCAAACTTTTTGCTGTCATTAGTGTATTTTAGCAAAATGAAGAGGATTCAAGCATTAATTTCATTGTGCTTTTGCTCATTTTGAAGATTTTGACATTTTCACCTGAAGTGTACAATCAGGCTGAAAATGCATTTAAAGCCATAAAAAGTTCATTTTGGCTCTCACACCTTAACTAAATGTTGTAGACTCAAACTTTTTGCTGTCATTAGTGTATGTTAGCAAAATGAAGATGATTCAAGCATTAATTTCATTGTGCTTTTGCTCATTTTGAAGATTTTGACATTTTCACCTGAAGTGTACAATCAGGCTGAAAATGCATTTAAAGCCATAAAAAGTTCATTTTGGCTCTCACACCTTAACTAAATGTTGTAGACTCAAACTTTTTGCTGTCATTAGTGTATTTTAGCAAAATGAAGATGATTCAAGCATTAATTTCATTGTGCTTTTGCTCATTTTGAAGATTTTGACATTTTCACCTGAAGTGTACAATCGGGCTGAAAATGCATTTAAAGCCATAAAAAGTTCATTTTGGCTCTCACACCTTAACTAAATGTTGTAGACTCAAACTTTTTGCTGTCATTAGTGTATTTTAGCAAAATGAAGATGATTCAAGCATTAATTTCATTGTGCTTTTGCTCATTTTGAAGATTTTGACATTTTCACCTGAAGTGTACAATCGGGCTGAAAATGCATTTAAAGCCATAAAAAGTTCATTTTGGCTCTCACACCTTAACTAAATGTTGTAGACTCAAACGTTTTGCTGTCATTAGTGTATGTTAGCAAAATGAAGATGATTCAAGCATTAATTTCATTGTGCTTTTGCTCATTTTGAAGATTTTGACATTTTCACCTGAAGTGTACAATCAGGCTGAAAATGCATTTAAAGCCATAAAAAGTTCATTTTGGCTCTCACACCTTAACTAAATGTTGTAGACTCAAACTTTTTGCTGTCATTAGTGTATTTTAGCAAAATGAAGATGATTCAAGCATTAATTTCATTGTGCTTTTGCTCATTTTGAAGATTTTGACATTTTCACCTGAAGTGTACAATCAGGCTGAAAATGCATTTAAAGCCATAAAAAGTTCATTTTGGCTCTCACACCTTAACTAAATGTTGTAGACTCAAACTTTTTGATGTCATTAGTGTATTTTAGCAAAATGAAGATGATTCAAGCATTAATTTCATTGTGCTTTTGCTCATTTTGAAGATTTTGACATTTTCACCTGAAGTGTACAATTAGGGGCTGAAAACGCGTTTAAAGCAATAAAAAGTTCATTTTGGCTCTCACACCTTAACTAAATGTTGTAGACTCAAACTTTTTGCTGTCATTAGTATATTTTAGCAAAATGAAGATGATTCAAGCATTAATTTTATTGTGCTTTTGCTCATTTTGAAGATTTTGACATTTTCACCTGAAGTGTACAATCGGGCTGAAAATGCATTTAAAGCCATAAAAAGTTCATTTTGGCTCTCACACCTTAACTAAATGTTGTAGACTCAAACTTTTTGCTGTCATTAGTGTATGTTAGCAAAATGAAGATGATTCAAGCATTAATTTCATTGTGCTTTTGCTCATTTTGAAGATTTTGACATTTTCACCTGAAGTGTACAATCAGGCTGAAAATGCATTTAAAGCCATAAAAAGTTCATTTTGGCTCTCACACCTTAACTAAATGTTGTAGACTCAAACTTTTTTGCTGTCATTAGTGTATGTTAGCAAAATGAAGATGATTCAAGCATTAATTTCATTGTGCTTTTGCTCATTTTGAAGATTTTGACATTTTCACCTGAAGTGTACAATCGGGCTGAAAATGCATTTAAAGCCATAAAAAGTTCATTTTGGCTCTCACACCTTAACTAAATGTTGTAGACGCAAACTTTTTGCTGTCATTAGTGTATTTTAGCAAAATGAAGATGATTCAAGCATTAATTTCATTGTGCTTTTGCTCATTTTGAAGATTTTGACATTTTCACCTGAAGTGTACAATTAGGGGCTGAAAACGCGTTTAAAGCAATAAAAAGTTCATTTTGGCTCTCACACCTTAACTAAATGTTGTAGACTCAAACTTTTTGCTGTCATTAGTATATTTTAGCAAAATGAAGATGATTCAAGCATTCATTTTATTGTGCTTTTGCTCATTTTGAAGATTTTGACATTTTCACCTGAAGTGTACAATCGGGCTGAAAATGCATTTAAAGCCATAAAAAGTTCATTTTGGCTCTCACACCTTAACTAAATGTTGTAGACTCAAACTTTTTGCTGTCATTAGTGTATTTTAGCAAAATGAAGATGATTCAAGCATTAATTTCATTGTGCTTTTGCTCATTTTGAAGATTTTGACATTTTCACCTGAAGTGTACAATCAGGCTGAAAATGCATTTAAAGCCATAAAAAGTTCATTTTGGCTCTCACACCTTAACTAAATGTTGTAGACTCAAACTTTTTGCTGTCATTAGTGTATGTTAGCAAAATGAAGATGATTCAAGCATTAATTTCATTGTGCTTTTGCTCATTTTGAAGATTTTGACATTTTCATCTGAAGTGTACAATCTGGCTGAAAATGCATTTAAAGCCATAAAAAGTTCATTTTGGCTCTCACACCTTAACTAAATGTTGTAGACTCAAACGTTTTGCTGTCATTAGTGTATGTTAGCAAAATGAAGATGATTCAAGCATTAATTTCATTGTGCTTTTGCTCATTTTGAAGATTTTGACATTTTCACCTGAAGTGTACAATCAGGCTGCAAATGCATTTAAAGCCATAAAAAGTTCATTTTGGCTCTCACACCTTAACTAAATGTTGTAGACTCAAACTTTTTGCTGTCATTAGTATATTTTAGCAAAATGAAGATGATTCAAGCATTAATTTCATTATGCTTTTGCTCATTTTGAAGATTTTGACATTTTCACCTGAAGTGTACAATCAGGCTGAAAATGCATTTAAAGCCATAAAAAGTTCATTTTGGCTCTCACACCTTAACTAAATGTTGTAGACTCAAACTTTTTGCTGTCATTAGTGTATTTTAGCAAAATGAAGATGATTCAAGCATTAATTTCATTGTGCTTTTGCTCATTTTGAAGATTTTGACATTTTCACCTGAAGTGTACAATCAGGCTGAAAATGCATTTAAAGCCATAAAAAGTTCATTTTGGCTCTCACACCTTAACTAAATGTTGTAGACTCAAACTTTTTGCTGTCATTAGTGTATTTGAGCAAAATGAAGATGATTCAAGCATTAATTTCATTGTGCTTTTGCTCATTTTGAAGATTTTGACATTTTCACCTGAAGTGTACAATAAGGCTGAAAATGCATTTAAAGCCATAAAAAGTTCATTTTGGCTCTCACACCTTAACTAAATGTTGTAGACTCAAACTTTTTGCTGTCATTAGTGTATGTTAGCAAAATGAAGATGATTCAAGCATTAATTTCATTGTGCTTTTGCTCATTTTGAAGATTTTGACATTTTCATCTGAAGTGTACAATCTGGCTGAAAATGCATTTAAAGCCATAAAAAGTTCATTTTGGCTCTCACACCTTAACTAAATGTTGTAGACTCAAACTTTTTGCTGTCATTAGTGTATTTTAGCAAAATTAAGATGATTCAAGCATTAATTTCATTGTGCTTTTGCTCATTTTGAAGATTTTGACATTTTCACCTGAAGTGTACAATTAGGGGCTGAAAACGCGTTCAAAGCAATAAAAAGTTCATTTTGGCTCTCACACCTTAACTAAATGTTGTAGACTCAAACTTTTTGCTGTCATTAGTATATTTTAGCAAAATGAAGATGATTCAAGCATTAATTTCATTATGCTTTTGCTCATTTTGAAGATTTTGACATTTTCACCTGAAGTGTACAATCAGGCTGAAAATGCATTTAAAGCCATAAAAAGTTCATTTTGGCTCTCACACCTTAACTAAATGTTGTAGACTCAAACTTTTTGCTGTCATTAGTGTATTTTAGCAAAATGAAGATGATTCAAGCATTAATTTCATTGTGCTTTTGCTCATTTTGAAGATTTTGACATTTTCACCTGAAGTGTACAATCAGGCTGAAAATGCATTTAAAGCCATAAAAAGTTCATTTTGGCTCTCACACCTTAACTAAATGTTGTAGACTCAAACTTTTTGCTGTCATTAGTGTATTTGAGCAAAATGAAGATGATTCAAGCATTAATTTCATTGTGCTTTTGCTCATTTTGAAGATTTTGACATTTTCACCTGAAGTGTACAATAAGGCTGAAAATGCATTTAAAGCCATAAAAAGTTCATTTTGGCTCTCACACCTTAACTAAATGTTGTAGACTCAAACTTTTTGCTGTCATTAGTGTATGTTAGCAAAATGAAGATGATTCAAGCATTAATTTCATTGTGCTTTTGCTCATTTTGAAGATTTTGACATTTTCATCTGAAGTGTACAATCTGGCTGAAAATGCATTTAAAGCCATAAAAAGTTCATTTTGGCTCTCACACCTTAACTAAATGTTGTAGACTCAAACTTTTTGCTGTCATTAGTGTATTTTAGCAAAATTAAGATGATTCAAGCATTAATTTCATTGTGCTTTTGCTCATTTTGAAGATTTTGACATTTTCACCTGAAGTGTACAATTAGGGGCTGAAAACGCGTTTAAAGCAATAAAAAGTTCATTTTGGCTCTCACACCTTAACTAAATGTTGTAGACTCAAACTTTTTGCTGTCATTAGTATATTTTAGCAAAATGAAGATGATTCAAGCATTAATTTCATTATGCTTTTGCTCATTTTGAAGATTTTGACATTTTCACCTGAAGTGTACAATCAGGCTGAAAATGCATTTAAAGCCATAAAAAGTTCATTTTGGCTCTCACACCTTAACTAAATGTTGTAGACTCAAACTTTTTGCTGTCATTAGTGTATTTTAGCAAAATGAAGATGATTCAAGCATTAATTTCATTGTGCTTTTGCTCATTTTGAAGATTTTGACATTTTCACCTGAAGTGTACAATCAGGCTGAAAATGCATTTAAAGCCATAAAAAGTTCATTTTGGCTCTCACACCTTAACTAAATGTTGTAGACTCAAACTTTTTGCTGTCATTAGTGTATTTGAGCAAAATGAAGATGATTCAAGCATTAATTTCATTGTGCTTTTGCTCATTTTGAAGATTTTGACATTTTCACCTGAAGTGTACAATAAGGCTGAAAATGCATTTAAAGCCATAAAAAGTTCATTTTGGCTCTCACACCTTAACTAAATGTTGTAGACTCAAACTTTTTGCTGTCATTAGTGTATGTTAGCAAAATGAAGATGATTCAAGCATTAATTTCATTGTGCTTTTGCTCATTTTGAAGATTTTGACATTTTCACCTGAAGTGTACAATCAGGCTGAAAATGCATTTAAAGCCATAAAAAGTTCATTTTGGCTCTCACACCTTAACTAAATGTTGTAGATTCAAACTTTTTGCTGTCATTAGTGTATTTTAGCAAAATGAAGATGATTCAAGCATTAATTTCATTGTGCTTTTGCTTATTTTGAAGATTTTGACATTTTCACCTGAAGTGTACAATCAGGCTGAAAATGCATTTAAAGCCATAAAAAGTTCATTTTGGCCCTCACACCTTAACTAAATGTTGTAGACTCAAACTTTTTGCTGTCATTAGTGTATGTTAGCAAAATGAAGATGATTCAAGCATTCATTTCATTGTGCTTTTGCTCATTTTGAAGATTTTGACATTTTCACCTGAAGTGTACAATCAGGCTGAAAATGCATTTAAAGCCATAAAAAGATCATTTTGGCTCTCACACCTTAACTAAATGTTGTAGACTCAAACTTTTTGCTGTCATTAGTGTATTTTAGCAAAATGAAGATGATTCAAGCATTAATTTCATTGTGCTTTTGCTCATTTTGAAGATTTTGACATTTTCACCTGAAGTGTACAATCGGGCTGAAAATGCATTTAAAGCCATAAAAAGTTCATTTTGGCTCTCACACCTTAACTAAATGTTGTAGACTCAAACGTTTTGCTGTCATTAGTGTATGTTAGCAAAATGAAGAGGATTCAAGCATTAATTTCATTGTGCTTTTGCTCATTTTGAAGATTTTGACATTTTCACCTGAAGTGTACAATTAGGGGCTGAAAACGCGTTTAAAGCAATAAAAAGTTCATTTTGGCTCTCACACCTTAACTAAATGTTGTAGACTCAAACTTTTTGCTGTCATTAGTGTATTTTAGCAAAATGAAGATGATTCAAGCATTAATTTTATTGTGCTTTTGCTCATTTTGAAGATTTTGACATTTTCACCTGAAGTGTACAATCGGGCTGAAAATGCATTTAAAGCCATAAAAAGTTCATTTTGGCTCTCACACCTTAACTAAATGTTGTAGACTCAAACTTTTTGCTGTCATTAGTGTATTTTAGCAAAATGAAGATGATTCAAGCATTAATTTCATTGTGCTTTTGCTCATTTTGAAGATTTTGACATTTTCACCTGAAGTGTACAATCAGGCTGAAAATGCATTTAAAGCCATAAAAAGTTCATTTTGGCTCTCACACCTTAACTAAATGTTGTAGACTCAAACTTTTTTCTGTCATTAGTGTATTTTAGCAAAATGAAGATGATTCAAGCATTAATTTCATTGTGCTTTTGCTCATTTTGAAGATTTTGACATTTTCACCTGAAGTGTACAATTAGGGGCTGAAAACGCGTTTAAAGCAATAAAAAGTTCATTTTGGCTCTCACACCTTAACTAAATGTTGTAGACTCAAACTTTTTGCTGTCATTAGTATATTTTAGCAAAATGAAGATGATTCAAGCATTAATTTTATTGTGCTTTTGCTCATTTTGAAGATTTTGACATTTTCACCTGAAGTGTACAATCGGGCTGAAAATGCATTTAAAGCCATAAAAAGTTCATTTTGGCTCTCACACCTTAACTAAATGTTGTAGACTCAAACTTTTTGCTGTCATTAGTGTATGTTAGCAAAATGAAGATGATTCAAGCATTAATTTTATTGTGCTTTTGCTCATTTTGAAGATTTTGACATTTTCACCTGAAGTGTACAATCGGGCTGAAAATGCATTTAAAGCCATAAAAAGTTCATTTTGGCTCTCACACCTTAACTAAATGTTGTAGACTCAAACTTTTTGCTGTCATTAGTGTATTTTAGCAAAATGAAGATGATTCAAGCATTAATTTCATTGTGCTTTTGCTCATTTTGAAGATTTTGACATTTTCACCTGAAGTGTACAATCAGGCTGAAAATGCATTTAAAGCCATAAAAAGTTCATTTTGGCTCTCACACCTTAACTAAATGTTGTAGACTCAAACTTTTTGCTGTCATTA
Source organism: Leptonotus elevatus (assembly GCF_054856555.1). Lineage (NCBI taxonomy): Eukaryota > Metazoa > Chordata > Actinopteri > Syngnathiformes > Syngnathidae > Leptonotus > Leptonotus elevatus. Next base: position 4,102 of record NW_028233496.1, on the reverse strand, counting down.
GTGTATGTTAGCAAAATGAAGATGATTCAAGCATTAATTTCATTGTGCTTTTGCTCATTTTGAAGATTTTGACATTTTCACCTGAAGTGTACAATCAGGCTGAAAATGCATTTAAAGCAATAAAAAGTTCATTTTGGCTCTCACACCTTAACTAAATGTTGTAGACTCAAACTTGTTGCTGTCATTAGTGTATTTTAGCAAAATGAAGATGATTCAAGCATTAATTTCATTGTGCTTTTGCTCATTTTGAGGATTTTGACATTTTCACCTGAAGTGTACAATCAGGCTGAAAATGCATTTAAAGCCATAAAAAGTTCATTTTGGCTCTCACACCTTAACTAAATGTTGTAGACTCAAACTTTTTGCTGTCATTAGTGTATTTTAGCAAAATGAAGATGATTCAAGCATTAATTTCATTGTGCTTTTGCTCATTTTGAAGATTTTGACATTTTCACCTGAAGTGTACAATCAGGCTGAAAATGCATTTAAAGCCATAAAAAGTTCATTTTGGCTCTCACACCTTAACTAAATGTTGTAGACTCAAACTTTTTGCTGTCATTAGTGTATGTTAGCAAAATGAAGATGATTCAAGCATTAATTTCATTGTGCTTTTGCTCATTTTGAAGATTTTGACATTTTCACCTGAAGTGTACAATCAGGCTGAAAATGCATTTAAAGCAATAAAAAGTTCATTTTGGCTCTCACACCTTAACTAAATGTTGTAGACTCAAACTTGTTGCTGTCATTAGTGTATTTTAGCAAAATGAAGATGATTCAAGCATTAATTTCATTGTGCTTTTGCTCATTTTGAAGATTTTGACATTTTCACCTGAAGTGTACAATCAGGCTGAAAATGCATTTAAAGCCATAAAAAGTTCATTTTGGCTCTCACACCTTAACTAAATGTTGTAGACTCAAACTTTTTGCTGTCATTAGTGTATGTTAGCAAAATGAAGATGATTCAAGCATTAATTTCATTGTGCTTTTGCTCATTTTGAAGATTTTGACATTTTCACCTGAAGTGTACAATCAGGCTGAAAATGCATTTAAAGCCATAAAAAGTTCATTTTGGCTCTCACACCTTAACTAAATGTTGTAGACTCAAACTTTTTGTTGTCATTAGTGTATTTTAGCAAAATGAAGATGATTCAAGCATTAATTTCATTGTGCTTTTGCTCATTTTGAGGATTTTGACATTTTCACCTGAAGTGTACAATCAGGCTGAAAATGCATTTAAAGCCATAAAAAGTTCATTTTGGCTCTCACACCTTAACTAAATGTTGTAGACTCAAACTTTTTGCTGTCATTAGTGTATTTTAGCAAAATGAAGATGATTCAAGCATTAATTTCATTGTGCTTTTGCTCATTTTGAAGATTTTGACATTTTCACCTGAAGTGTACAATTAGGGGCTGAAAACGCGTTTAAAGCAATAAAAAGTTCATTTTGGCTCTCACACCTTAACTAAATGTTGTAGACTCAAACTTTTTGCTGTCATTAGTATATTTTAGCAAAATGAAGATGATTCAAGCATTAATTTTATTGTGCTTTTGCTCATTTTGAAGATTTTGACATTTTCACCTGAAGTGTACAATCGGGCTGAAAATGCATTTAAAGCCATAAAAAGTTCATTTTGGATCTCACACCTTAACTAAATGTTGTAGACTCAAACTTTTTGCTGTCATTAGTGTATGTTAGCAAAATGAAGATGATTCAAGCATTAATTTTATTGTGCTTTTGCTCATTTTGAAGATTTTGACATTTTCACCTGAAGTGTACAATCGGGCTGAAAATGCATTTAAAGCCATAAAAAGTTCATTTTGGCTCTCACACCTTAACTAAATGTTGTAGACTCAAACTTTTTGCTGTCATTAGTGTATTTTAGCAAAATGAAGATGATTCAAGCATTAATTTCATTGTGCTTTTGCTCATTTTGAAGATTTTGACATTTTCACCTGAAGTGTACAATCAGGCTGAAAATGCATTTAAAGCCATAAAAAGTTCATTTTGGCTCTCACACCTTAACTAAATGTTGTAGACTCAAACTTTTTGCTGTCATTAGTGTATGTTAGCAAAATGAAGATGATTCAAGCATTAATTTCATTGTGCTTTTGCTCATTTGAAGATTTTGACATTTTCACCTGAAGTGTACAATCAGGCTGAAAATGCATTTAAAGCAATAAAAAGTTCATTTTGGCTCTCACACCTTAACTAAATGTTGTAGACTCAAACTTGTTGCTGTCATTAGTGTATTTTAGCAAAATGAAGATGATTCAAGCATTAATTTCATTGTGCTTTTGCTCATTTTGAAGATTTTGACATTTTCACCTGAAGTGTACAATCAGGCTGAAAATGCATTTAAAGCCATAAAAAGTTCATTTTGGCTCTCACACCTTAACTAAATGTTGTAGACTCAAACTTTTTGCTGTCATTAGTGTATGTTAGCAAAATGAAGATGATTCAAGCATTAATTTCATTGTGCTTTTGCTCATTTGAAGATTTTGACATTTTCACCTGAAGTGTACAATCAGGCTGAAAATGCATTTAAAGCCATAAAAAGTTCATTTTGGCTCTCACACCTTAACTAAATGTTGTAGACTCAAACTTTTTGTTGTCATTAGTGTATTTTAGCAAAATGAAGATGATTCAAGCATTAATTTCATTGTGCTTTTGCTCATTTTGAGGATTTTGACATTTTCACCTGAAGTGTACAATCAGGCTGAAAATGCATTTAAAGCCATAAAAAGTTCATTTTGGCTCTCACACCTTAACTAAATGTTGTAGACTCAAACTTTTTGCTGTCATTAGTGTATTTTAGCAAAATGAAGATGATTCAAGCATTAATTTCATTGTGCTTTTGCTCATTTTGAAGATTTTGACATTTTCACCTGAAGTGTACAATCAGGCTGAAAATGCATTTAAAGCCATAAAAAGTTCATTTTGGCTCTCACACCTTAACTAAATGTTGTAGACTCAAACTTTTTGCTGTCATTAGTGTATGTTAGCAAAATGAAGATGATTCAAGCATTAATTTCATTGTGCTTTTGCTCATTTTGAAGATTTTGACATTTTCACCTGAAGTGTACAATCAGGCTGAAAATGCATTTAAAGCCATAAAAAGTTCATTTTGGCTCTCACACCTTAACTAAATGTTGTAGACTCAAACTTTGTTGCTGTCATTAGTGTATTTTAGCAAAATGAAGATGATTCAAGCATTAATTTCATTGTGCTTTTGCTCATTTTGAAGATTTTGACATTTTCACCTGAAGTGTACAATCAGGCTGAAAATGCATTTAAAGCCATAAAAAGTTCATTTTGGCTCTCACACCTTAACTAAATGTTGTAGACTCAAACTTTTTGCTGTCATTAGTGTATGTTAGCAAAATGAAGATGATTCAAGCATTAATTTCATTGTGCTTTTGCTCATTTTGAAGATTTTGACATTTTCACCTGAAGTGTACAATCAGGCTGAAAATGCATTTAAAGCCATAAAAAGTTCATTTTGGCTCTCACACCTTAACTAAATGTTGTAGACTCAAACTTTTTGTTGTCATTAGTGTATTTTAGCAAAATGAAGATGATTCAAGCATTAATTTCATTGTGCTTTTGCTCATTTTGAGGATTTTGACATTTTCACCTGAAGTGTACAATCGGCTGAAAATGCATTTAAAGCATAAAAAGTTCATTTTGGCTCTCACACCTTAACTAAATGTTGTAGACTCAAACTTTTTGCTGTCATTAGTGTAATTTAGCAAAATGAAGATGATTCAAGCATTAATTTCATTGTGCCTTTTGCTCATTTGAAGATTTTGACATTTTCACCCTGAAGTGTACAATTAGGGTGCTGAAAACGCGTTTTAAAGCAATAAAAAGTTCATTTTGGCTCTCACACCTTAACCTAAATGTTGTAGACTCAAACTTTTTGCTGTCATTAGTATATTTTAGCAAAATGAAGATGATTCAAGCATTAATTTTATTGTGATTTTGCTCATTTGAAGATTTTGACATTTTCACCTGAAGTGTACAATCGGGCTGAAAATGCATTTAAAGCCATAAAAAGTTCATTTTGGCTCTCACACCTTAACTAAATGTTGTAGACTCAAC